>NW_009212361.1:0-22885 GCF_000690835.1 Fulmarus glacialis
ATTCTATGATTCTATGATTCTATGAATGTCCTCTGTATGCTGAAAAACAGCAGTTCTTGCAGGGTCCGCAGCAAGAAGCTCTTCCAAATCTCGGAAAGACTGCAAGTAGTCATGGAAATCTTCCATTGCTGCAACATATTATTTCCTGCAGTTGCCAGCACTGCTGGAGCAAACACAACTCTCTGTAGCTGTCTCGCCTATATAATTCAGCAGCATTTGTATAGCTTTGGGATATAGGTTACACTTCCTGTTGCTCCTGCTTGTCACAGAATAAAAAATGGGTCTGTGTTAAATGACATGGCCCTGACTGGGCTTGTGGTTGCAGGGTGGGGAAACCATGACATTCAAGGCATTCATTTATGAAGAAGAGAAATTATGTTTGTCAGGTTCAGATAAAGCTTATTGTTTCAACCTTGAGAGAACAGACAAGATATAGATTCCTAATAACTTGGAAATTTAAAGTAAAACAAAATGCGAGGGCAGTAAAAACAGGAAGGAAAATTTCGCAGCTTTAGAATTATTTAAATGTATTTAAAATTAATCATATATAGAACTGGCTGAATTACTAATTGCAAATAAAGTGCCAGATAGTACTATTGAGCGAGTTGTTATTCAGAAATCAGTGGCATGTGTTTTTCTAGTTTGCACTCCGGTGGTACTCAAAAAAGCCATCAAGATAAGGACCGAGTGATCATTTTTCTTTTTTTCTGATTTGTATTGTACTAGGCACAATGAAAACACACAAGAAGAGCAGCCCCTGCCCAAAAGACCTTACACTCAAAAACACCGTTAGAGAGAAAATAAATGGGCAAAGTGGTATCTCATTAGTTCCACTTCCTTCACTTTTAAAAATTCATTTATTGTCATTTTTATTACAGTAACAGAGAATGAGGTAAGTTGAAAATGGCTGAAGGAGGTGAAGAAACAGAAGAAAATTAATTAGGAAGAAAAGAGGACACCAGAGTGGCGGTGTGGCAGAAAGACTGAAAGGCAAAAGCAGAATCGGAGAGAAAGGATGGAGCTTAGCTCGGCAGGCAGGGAGCCAGCTGGAGCTGGGTAAGTATTTGAGAGAAGGTGTGGGGAAGGGGCTTCCCTCTAAAATTTGAAAAGGGCAGGGTCTCTCAGAGGGCTTGATCTTTCTTCTGAGCTACTTTGTCCTAGTGACGAACACCACTAAATTTGTAACGCCAATTAGCAATGCAGGAGAGAATAGCAGAAGCTCCAGATTAGTTCTGGTGCTGATGTTTTTGTTCTGCTGGTTACAAACTACTTTGACCCTTCCAGCATATCTACCTGCCCCCAAATAGCCTGCTTCTGTTATTTTTAATGATTGCAGAGATACTCTATTGTTGAGGTGATTTTATTTTGTTAAGCGGATTTGGTGAAAAATGGTGGGGGGAGGATTGAGGATGCTGGTGGGAAGGGAGGTATGCATTTAATATATTGATGTGAGGCCTGTAAGATCTGAGATAAAGCACTACCATTACCTTCTCATACCTTTGCATTACTAGCCATTACTGAATGACATGGTGCAGAAAGGCTGTTAGAGAAGGCTAATGCCTATACAGCTGGTGTAATGAAGAAATGGGAGGTTTAGGTACAGAAAACCACAGCTCCAACAGAAGGAGCTGAAAAGATATAGATAAGATTAGTGACATATGTAAAGGCACAGATAATGTGTGACAGAGTCTGCCCAGCTGAATAGGCTGAAGCCAGCAGTAATAGGAAGCCCATGTTCTCCCTAATCCTCCCAGATAAGCTGTTCCATCCAGAATTATCAGCCAACAATCTTCAGGGTATCAGGCTGAAAATGAAGTTTCAGACTGCTTTGATTCCTCATCCATAAATGAGAAAGTGCCTGAAGGATCTTTATTTATTTTCGCTCCCTCCGAAACACTCTTCAAAAAGTGCCAATATACTAGCAACAGATGCATAAAGCCTCGCTTACTTTGATTGACAGAACATGATATAAAGCAACTCTCACTTGACATTTCAGTTTCATAAGGCTCCAAGCAAGTGTATGTGTGTGTGGAACTTTAAAACTTCACAAGGAAATAAAAGCGGCTATATGCAAACTTTAAGAGAATGTTTTCTGAATAGAGTATAACTCTTCCCTTGTTTCAAGATCTTATGTAACAAGTTGTGCGGGCGATGAATAATTTCAGTATATTGTTTCAGCCCTGTGTTTATTAAATGACTGCAATACTTGTACTGTTGGCTTTTGTAGAGTTACAAAATAATTGATATGTATGTCCCCAGGAAATGTGTTTAATTTGAAGAGAAAAAGTACTTTAGAACAAACTTTCAAAATATGAATGAGCGTGAAAAGGAATACGGGTTCATATCTTCTTTCAAATAAATTAAAATTATCAAAAAGGTGCAGGAAGAATTTTTGTTGGTTTTTGTATTTATCTTTTTGAATATTTTATGCAGGGACAAAGGGAGCCGAATACTGGCACCTACCTGTTTTCCTGATGTAACTACTTTAGTCTAACTCCTCTGAGGACGTCAGGCTGGGCAATGGTTATGAGGATTATTTGCACTACGTCCTCACTAGCTTTTCTGCTTTAATACATTTTTTTATTCTTACACGTGGTTTGCCTTGAGCTTCCAATGACACTGTATTCTATATACGTGAACACTCAGAACACTGACAATGCTTGAGAGTTAAACAATTTGTACCTGGAGAGAAAGGAAACTGCTTGAAAGAATCTATAACCCTCAACCCTCTATGATGGGATGCATCTGCTCTTCCTAATGAGGAATGCTTTTCACCTCTGAAGGAAAGGAAAAGAAAAAACCCTCTGTGTGAGTTTTATTGGGGGAAAGAACAGAACCATGATCACAGGGAACTGGCAGATTTCTTACTTTTTATTTACAATGGACAACTAAAATAATTAACTAGAATACAACTAGTGGAAAAACATTAGAAAAGGGAAATTCTTCCTGAATATTAACATGAAACTTTTCAAAGAAAGGGGGAAGAAATGTAGATGAAGCATTCCTATTTTTCTTTCCTCTTGTTCCATGTCCACTACAATAAGTTGTAAATTACCTGCCTCAAAGCCTGAAAAAGTGCTGCTCGCACCTGTTAATCTATGTCCAAAAAAGCTACTAATTTTCACAAAGCTACTAATATTTCAGAACACTAGTTATGTGATAAAATAATAAATAGTTAGTCTTTTGAGAAATGCTGAAGGTTTTCATATTTTGGAAGATTTTTAAGGCACTAGCTTTTCCAATGGTACAAGCATGATTTTCTACTTCCTCTCATTCCTGCCTGACCCTATTTAATGAAACACAGATAAACTGATTGAAATATCATGTGCTGTATATTCTTCCAGGGAAAAGAGTAAAACCACAGTTTTCTTCTTAAAACTAATTGTCAAAATAGTTACATTTTCAGAAAGTATATGTGAATTTCAAGAATACTAAGTTCATCCCTGATTGGTTCTCCCCAGTGTTCTGCATTTTCCATTTTTCTTTTTTCTATTGGCACAACTGTAAAGAATTTCTGTTTACCATATCTGTTGGTTAACATATGCTGACGAATGGTAGCAAGTTATTACCAAATAAATTACAAAAATACATACTAAAACCAACATGCCCATGACTAAAAGCCCAGGGACAGGGCTAGCAGCAGTCTCCAAAGCAAGGAATCCTGAGGGAGAACCTGAGCATTGAGGAGTGAAGCTCAGCTAAAGCAGAGTTGGAAAGTGAAAGAGGGAAAGGTTAAAAGACGTGTAGGTTGAGAAATGGATACTTCGTCTTTAGATGCAGACATAATGTCCCTTTCTTGTCTTTTTTTCTTTCCTGTCCTTGACTACTGGACCATGCACAACTTTTCTGAGTTCCTAACACTGATAAGCTAAAAAAGAAGAGACCAGCTTTTTATCACGGTATCTTTTAGAAAAACAGAAATGTAGTTTTGTTCCTGTGTTCTTAACTACAAGAGAGTAGGAAAACTCTCCTGTTACTGGCATTCTGTTTGTCAAAAAAGCCAAAAAACCAAGCAAAATAAACTAATATTTACAGTGTTAAGCGTCGCTGCTGAGCACTGCAGAACAGCAGCTGGTGAGCAGTGTCCTTGTTCATGTTTGGAGTCACAGGACAAAGTGGGTCCTCAAATGCAAGTCCCACTAAGGTCAATGGGAATTGTCCTTACTCAAACAACGTTAGAATTGGATCCTTTCTACGTATCTTTAGCCATGTTATCAACCCCGTTAGTGGACTTGAACAGATGTTGACCTTTTTAATTCACAGATGGCAGCACTTGTGAGTGGACTAAAGACAACTCTGTAGGCATTGCTTGATAGTTTTCCTCAGCTGCAAATGATCCCATGTACATTGCAGCTACACGTTTGTCTATGGATATGGAAAAATGCCTTCAAGTACTGTGTTTATTTTTAAGTGAATAGTATTCCTCAGCCATGCTTCAGAATGAGCTTCAACTGCTTGCGAGCAAAGCTAAGCACAGTTGGAAGATGGATCTTTGGGTACCGGTGAGTCCTCACTTTGCCCATACATCAATGTGTTCAAGCATGTGAGAGAGGGCATAACAGAAAAAAGAGATTGAGGGGAAAATGTGCTGAAAAGGGTAAGTCCTGTTGTCTTTAAACAGCCATATCAGGGACATTATTTTGAGGACAAACAGGACATGGGAAAGGATTAAGGAAACTGTTGGGTTTCTCAAAGCCTTAGGGCAAGGCTGTCTCCTTCATCCATGTGGGTAGGTTAGACAACAAGGTGAAAGCTGGTAAACCTCCACCTCTTTGTACTGCCAAAATTTAGTTAATGTAACTGATGTCTCCAGTGTCTTCTGCGTAGTGCAAAATGCATACTTTCTGGAAGTGCTGACATGCTGGCACAACCTGTATTCCAAAGAGGAAAAAAAGGAAAAAGAGAAAAAAAAAAAAGAGAAGCTCCAGCAAAGAGCTTAAAGGGTTAAAATCATTTGAAATGCCACACAAAGTGCTCCCACAGTTTTAAAATGTTAATCAGTTTTGAAAGTGTAAGTCATCCCCTGCTGATAAAGAAAATGAACACAGGAACAGAGGAAAAATTGGAGTTTCTGAATTAAGAATCTGTGTGGCTTTTCATCAACACTTGGTAGGCAATCCAAATACTCGAGCCTGTCATCCAGCAGACTGGTGTACAACTCTGCATTTTGTATTATACACGCATTTAGAGCCAGGATGCCTACCTGTGTTTCTTCAGTAGCCATTTTTATTATGCATGTACTGGGGACGACAAAGGAGAGCATTGAGACATTCAGAGGTCTCTCTGAAAGTGTCTGAACTCACCGATTGCTTTCATTGCCAATTAGCACAATTCTAACATAAATATTCCTGAGGGAACTATCACCTACTCTACATCCTTTGCTGTGGCTGATTTAACTAAAGTGGAATAAGAGTGAAGGAAAATGGGAAGTTGTCGCTGCTATGTGCGTATTTGCAGAGGGAGATCCTAGCTCCCCGTCCTGCCACAGATGCTCCACTGCAGAAGGAAGAGAAGGCCCTTTAAGTTTTATGTTCTCTAAATGACATCAGCTTTACCTTGCAATACAGGTGCAAAGGGAGGCTTTGACACTATTTTGTGAGGGATGGGTTTCATTCGGGTTTTTCTTCAGGCTGACTTTGCCTTGGTATTGTTTGTTCCCAGGGCTTAATTTGATAAGGTACAGCACGAGGACTAAGGATGCTTAATGCTGCAGGGACCAAGCTGATGACAACCCCATTCAGGGGGAAGAAGAACATGGCATAGTTTTGTGTGTTGATCAGCTCTCATAACAAAGGTGGGGGGAGGGATAAGAATCAGGAAAGATTCAGCATATTTTTCTTCTTTTACTGCAGTCAAGAAGATGCCTTAAACTCCTTACGCAAAGACTAATATACACAAAACACTTTTTCTCATTTTAAACTGGCATTTGCCTTCTGCTTGTTTATTTTAAATATGTTGCATTTTATAAATTCAGAACTTGCAAGCTCAGAGTGGGATGCTTCTCATGGCCCCAAGCAAACATCTCTGATTTTAACATCCTATTATGCATGGATGAAAAGCTAAGCTAATAACTAATTTTCACCCTCACAACACAGGCATCTCTGACAAGATTAAAAGTGATTGTCTTTAAGGGATGTTTACTAACATTAGCCCAGAGTGGACAAACGGGCAAGTGAGGAAGCGAAGTATGATCCTGCATTAGAACCAGGCAATTTTGGCAATGCACGTAAGAAAATACACAACATTCAAAAGGGAGGAAAAGACACAGGCAGAGAATGCATCATATTTATGCCACATAAGGTCCACTGAGGAAAATACTATGAAGAAAATGCCTAAATGATTGAAAAATAAGCTTTTAGTTTCACACTGTCTGTGAATATTGCACAATCTTTATCTTTTATGCCCAAGCTGGATGTGTTGCGCATCGCCATAGTATATGTGAGAGCATATGTAACGTAGCAGAGAACAAGTGGTATCTCTTTCTCTTCTTCCAGGAACACGTTAATATGAGCGCAGACACAGAAGTTTACCTCTTTATAATGAAATAATGTAACTACCATTTTTCATCTTGATAAACATAATCCTTTAAGGAGCTCTCAATAGAAACTGAAATGCTGCAGGAAATAGTATAGCTGGTCATGTAAACAGTTCCTTTGTTTAACTTCTTAACAGTTGCTTTGGATGCACTGCCTTTTAGCTGAGAGAAAATATATATGTATTTGTGGTCAATAAAGACATTACGGTACATTCCAAAGAGATGTTTGTGAACATCAGTGTCACGGCTAAATTGCAGCTCGGGTATCGAGGTCTACCTAAATTTCCCCATGTGGTTTGCCTGATGCTGTTCTCTGCTTCCTTTCCTCTCTTGGATGGCCATGTAGTGCAGGTCTGTGTGGCCTACTAATTATCACATTTTGTCTTCTGCTATATGTGGCTGCATTTCAGCGGAGAAATTAAAGACTAATAATATCCCTCCATGTTTTTCTGGTTTTGTTTTGGGTTTGGGTGGCGGTTTTTTTTTTTTTTCCTTGAAGTGCTGTGCACATTTAAAGGCCCACTGAGATAACAGGGCTGTAAAAATTCAACTTTATTTTACTCATTATCGTTACTGACAATGTGAAGATGCTGCTTACATAGAAAGCAAGGCTAAAAATTCTGAATAAGAGAAAAGACACCAAGAAATTCCCCTGATAATTAATGATGACTGCAGCTAAGATTTAACTGTAAGGTTGTCACGAATTGATATGGGCATTACCAGCCACTACGCGAGCTGTGATGTATCTCTTAGTGGCAGGATAGATAACAAGATCAATTGCTCATTTCGACTAAACAGACAAGAGTTGTCTAGCAAAAAAAAAAAAAAAAAAAAATTGAAAGACAGTGGATATTGCATGACCAGTGCTGAGTCTACACCGCCGTACAAGATGCGACCGCAATTTGTGTCAACACGATTAAGCTAGATTTAAATTAACTTTGATCTCAATGGCAGTGTAGCTGCAGGAATGTGAACTTCAGCTGGTTAAAGGCATTAACCAGATTCATTTGGCCATGGTTTGCACCTTGCACTGAACTCCAGAGAGCCACTGCAACACTATTTGTTCCCCAAGCAAGTTTATTCAAAGCAGAACTGCGCATTTCTGCAAATGCTTCCGTCACACCTGGAGTGTGACATTTTTTGCCTCTGTTCAGGTGGTACAAACCATCTGGAAAACCAATCTAGCTGGCTTGCTGAGGATACCCCATTTGTTAAAGCACCTTTCCAGAGCGTAGCCCACTATCCCTGACCTTCAGTTATGAGTGATCCCACAGAGTCTCAGGTAGTCAGCAATGACAGAACAGTTTTAGATAGCTCTGATTTATGCCAAACCCATTCTGGCTCCTGGCAGTCCCAAAATCACAGGAGTGCAAACGTAGATCCAAGCCACATTTTTCCCACCTTTCCCTGCAGTTAGGCAGACAAAGGGCTTATCTAGCAATTGTAGAGCTGCAGGTTAACTTGGAGAAGTCTCTTCTTAAACCATTTAGAAATTGCATTTAAATCTAAAAGGAAAATACTTTATAGTTAGAACATTGTAGCTGAGAACAGAAATCTGAAAGTCTAGGAATAGCTAAGACTTGACAGCAACCTTAAATGTACCCTTTTTCCTTTGTTTATTTTTCCTATTACTGAAGGAAGAATCATTTCTCAGGGAACAAAATACACTTATTTATAACACAGTATGTAATCAGTTCAATCTATCCCCTACCCATAGCAACAACAAAACTTCTACTCAGAACACTGAACAGGAATACATTAAAAACATGACATGAACCCTTCAGAGGTTTTCAATTATTAGTTTTCCTGCATTGCACAAAGGTACAAGCTGTCATTGTATAGTGGCTTTTTAAAATGCAGAGTATGAAATAGATGGGTTTCCTCCACATACAGCCTTTAAGCACAATCACTGCAAAATTTAAACTCTCCCTCTTTTTAATCTCCTTGCTTCTTTAATAACTCCTGACTACTACTTAACCCAAAAATCAGAAAAAAAATAGTTTCCATAGATGGAAAATATAACAATGAAAGACAGCAGAGTCCACAGGGCAGGATATGGATCTTTGGGATGCTCCATTTCTTTTCCAGGCTATGCCATTAGCTCCCCGTGTTGCCACAAGCAGGTCATTCCATTTGGCTACTGCTAGTTCCCTGCTATGCAAATAGCAACAACACCACTCGTCCATGTTTTAAAATCTTCTGAGGAAATAAATTTGGATTTACTTGTTAAAAACTTAGACTGATTCAAAAATTCAAGGCTGAAATCCGTAAGAGTACTTCCACTGGAAGATAATTCATAATATTAAATATTACTGCTAATAAGAATTTAAATGCAGATAGTTATGTACAATTTATTTAGATCAGCACTTCCCCTTAAGTGTATAAAAGACTTGTACTACATAAGTTTATTTAAAGTTAACAGTAAAGCCAAATGAACTTATCATCTAAACTTGCTCTTGTTGTTGAAAGCTATATGTCTTTGAAATTCTGCCAGTGTGGTGATGGATTCTAAAAAATGCCTGTTAACATAGTATGTTTGTGATCTTCACCCTGTGCATTATTATTTATTAAGTTGTTTGGACTAGGGAGAAAAACATAAAAATGAAAAAAACTATAGCCTTTAAAAAAGTCACAGACCAGACTAGCATACACAGAGTTTGGAGATTCCTGCTATGTCTTTCAACTTGAATGGGTAAAGATATCCTTAACCATAGTGACTGGGAACAGTCTACTTCTCTTTTCCATAGGAATTAGTACCTCCAGCATCAGAGTGTGAAACACCCCAGCTCATCATATGGCATTTATCACATAAACCTTTCTGAAGATTGCATAGAAAGGAGTATCACTGTGTCCGGATTTATCTTGTACTTTTGTAGTCAGCCACTCCTGGGAATATGGTATAGGACACATACCTTGTTTAAAACTCATACATTGTATTTTACAAACGTTGGTTTGTAATTTGAACTTTCCACAATTAATCCAGCAAGCAGTCAAAGAAGTTTAAAAAATTGTATGACAACAGTTGACTACTTAAAAGAATTGCTTCTTTCCAAAGCTGTCATAACGGCAAATAGCAAAAATCAGAACAGTTCAATATATTTTGTAAAATATTAGCAAATGTGCTACAGGAAAATTCAGTAGAAATTGGTGCAAAACCAGAAGTACTATGCTGATATGCTTTCAGCCATATGTTACGTTGTTTTATTTTTCAGCACATGTCATCAACAGTTTTCTTTTGATATGATCAAAGAACCATACACATTCACTCAAATAAGGTGTAAAGAAATCTGTGCTTCTATTTTTCTTTAGTTTTCAGTCCTTCATTTTTTTCTGTTCTTTAAATAAGAAACTTTGAGTGTTCTTATGGCTAAGATGTGTATCAATTAAAAGTGAACTATTTACTACAGGAAAGCTAAAAACTTCAGGACCTTTCAGATATGCATATCAATGGTAGGAACCTGATTGCACTCCAGGGAGATACTCTTAGTTATCACAGAAACACTCAGACTTAGCGCTCTAGTGATTAGTGCAGGAAAAATACATAAACAGATAACTGGATTAAATGGAAGCAACTAATTTTGGCCTAGTGAACTGAAACTTTAATGTAATTCTTGTACATATTCTAGGCTTTCATTAGTGGCTAGAGGTACATATTATTATATAGGCTTGCGCTCTTCTGCTAGAGGGCTGGGGTACACAATAGTGCGTCAAGATGAAAGGAACTTTCATTTTTTAAAGGACTTGCAATAATGATGTAAAATCTCCTAGTGTCCACAAGTGCCAAAAGTAGGATTTGATGCAATAAACGTACAGCCACCAGACATACTGTAACAACTTTTTCCTGGTCCTATCAAATCTCGTAAGATAGTTGGTATTAAGATGGAAAACTTTTTAGGGATGCTTACTGCTGGTGATATTCATTATAGCCAGTTTGCACTGGCACACCTCTACCTTCTGCTCAGGGCGAAGGAACAGCCTCGTGGAAATAACTGTCTTCCACATTTTGCACGCTAAGCACTGAAAATATTATGACTTGGGCCAAAAAGTTATCTGCTTCTGTTAAAAATAATAGGATTTTTTTGGCCTTTGTTCAAATGCACCATTTAGGTTCTTTTCAGATGCCCTGTAAGCTTCTCCCTTAAGAGGTTGTGTGTAAAATTCTTCTCTGCAACTATAGAATCAAAGGTTAATCCATAAATAAACTTTAGGCACTTGAGCAGATCCACAGCTCTGGATCCGTTCCCTAGTCTCCAGTATGTGGAGAGGGTTAGAGGAAGGGAGCGTAAGTCCCAGATCCTGAGTTCACACCAACCCCCGCTTGCCAGCGTACTCGGCGCAGTTCAGCACTCTTCCGAAGCACTACCAGAGCTGAATTTGTTCTATGTTCCCTCGTATTTCTAGTTCTGGCTTGGCAAGGTGGCTGTTCCTCTGCCTAGGGCAGAGACATGTTTTGGCCATGATGATGTTCATAACAGCCAGTATGACAAAGCTGTCTAAAAAAAACTAGTGGGAAATGCCCAGAATGTCCTAAATATTGCTTCTCGGTAATTTACAGCTCCAGTTACTTTAGAAACATTCAAGTTTATGTGGAGGGCGCACGTCAGCTTCTCTAGATCTGCCATTACAGACGTATCGCTTGGTGCATCTGGCGCAAAACTATGAGCAGATAGAGAGTGTGTATACCATGGCCAGACCAACCTGGGGACCTGCGGCACCTCCTGCTTTAGCTGTGCAAGTGCTCAGCTAATTCCAAGTGTGGACTTAGAGGCTAACAGGGGAGCAAGGATTGTCTAAAATCAAGATCCACAAACGTGTCTTCACAGGGCATAAAACCTTTTAGTTGAATCTGGGGCCAACACCATTTTGTAGATTTGGCCCTAGCACCAGACTTTTTAAAAATGAAGCTCTGAGAGTTTCATGACAAACAAGACTCGCAGCTGAGAAGATAATAAAAATACCAAGTACTGCAAGATTGGTGCTAAAATTGTAATCACCAACAGTGTCATTCTGAAATCCTCCCTTCACCA
Organism: Fulmarus glacialis; assembly: GCF_000690835.1. Classification (NCBI taxonomy): domain Eukaryota; kingdom Metazoa; phylum Chordata; class Aves; order Procellariiformes; family Procellariidae; genus Fulmarus; species Fulmarus glacialis. Next base: position 11,563 of record NW_009212361.1, read on the forward strand.
AGGTCAGTGAGAGTTTTACCGAGGACCTGACAGGCTAAGGACTTCACGCTATGTTTTTAGAGGCAATATAAAACTATGTAAGTCTTGACCATATCTACTCATTTCAGCCTGTCTACTAGAGCCCTGGAAACTTCTCAGAGATACTGTTTTTAAACTGGCACCACTGTTTAAATACAGGTTGCTAAACTAGTGAAGACCAAGCATACCTACATGTTTTTAAACATTTATGTCCAGCCACTGAAACTGGCCTTCTCTTGAAATGAAAAGAGAAAAAAAAAACATTCAGAATTTTCTAAAAAAATACAGCAAATGTACAGCAAAGACAGACAAGAAATGGGATCTAATATATAGCTTCTAATAAGAACAGGGAAGTTAACCCAAAGATCTTGGCCATGTTCCAGTTCTAATAATTGCATTTTAGCTCTAAATTCCCTCTGTAATTTCATATAGGTAGAGAATTCTTCAATTCCTGTCCTAAGCTGTTGTGTAGATTTGCTATTCGTTAATGAACAATGCCATTTTCCAGTCAGGCAAAGCTTAAGTCATACATAAACTACCTAGATTTTATCAAATTAACTATTAAGAAAATGCTCTAACTCCAGTTTAGTCACATGTAACTTCTCAGGTAGTTTCACTGGTGAAGAGAATTACGGTTCTCCAAAGTTGTACTTCTTCTCTTCAGTTGAAATACCTAAGATTTTAATATCACAACAGACAGCAGTAGTATCTTTGAATGAGAGAGTATGCATGCTATACTTTGAATAAAAGAAGGTACAGTATTCAGATGACCACAAAAGGAAATGTGTAACATATGCATAAAATGTATATCACTAACGTTCAACAACATGCATATCTACCAAAGCAAAACCAGAACAGTTTTTCCTGAATTTTACTCTGTCATTTGAGTACATTTTTTCTGATGCTCAGTCTTTACTGAGTGCATTATGGACTTCTCCAGGGAGCAGAAAATGTCTTTTTTAAGTAAACATGAAATGCTTTGATAAATCAAAACATTCAAATGAGATTACTATTGGAAAAAAATCTATTCTGTTTTTAACTGAAGTTCTGTTGTTTAGAATAATAATAAAATCCTTTATCCCAAAAGACTGAAACAAATTTTTATTCATTGTTGCTATACTGCACATTTCTTAAAAACTAAATTGCCATATCAAATGTAAATGTAAATAAATGTATGTATTCTCATAAGCTAATCAGAAAGAAGTAGAAATTGCCTACAGCATACTGAGTGATTGATATTTTAATGTGGTAATTAAAAGAAGCAGCACCTCTCCAGTACAAATATTCCTGTATCACAGACATTCAGTGGTCTACACCTTTATCTATTCAACAGGAAACAAAGCAACCCATAGTGCAAATGAACACTCATCTTTCGAATTTTGTCCTGTGATAGTAAATTTCAGACCACTGCTTGGAATGGTGCCGGGCAAAAACCACAGAGGATTGTTTTTACCTAAAAAAACACTTCTTGCTACTTATTACCTTATATTATTTCAAGTTACACCTTGGAATCTTACAGTTATGCAGAGATTTGGTTTTATGGAGATAAGCCACCAAATACCTACTTTAAAGTAAAAGCCTTTTACTTTAAAGTAAAAGCCTTATTTTTCAGTTTTAAAATACAGCTTACAAGCCTGATACTGCAAGGCAATATGCACTGTTCAGTAGTGCCTATTACCTGCAATAGGCTCCTTGCAATTAGTTGAGACTGCTCCGTAAGTGGAAGATGCAGCGTATATTTCTACATGCATTACTTACGTACTGTACTACAAATAGTAACACTGACATTAAAAGTAGTATCGAGCAGGAGCCAGATCTTCAAACCTGTGAATTGCCGTAGCCTTATTGCAGTTGCCTGAGGCACGATGGTTTATAGCACTATAGGTTTTAGCCTTGTGTTGAGAGAAGTAAAATGACTAAATATGAGCTACCAGAGTATGAGTCATACACAGTAGCATTTGGAAAGTTTAGATAACTAAACAGAAATTAGTCAATGTTTAGATAAGTAAAAGTACCTGTGAATATTGAGAGATCTCTTGCCCCAAACTGACTTTCATAGAAATCTAAGTCCACCGCCACTTTCAGCTGGACCATAAAATCAGGAGATCTGATCTCAGCAAGTTTAAGAAAGATATCTAAATCATAAATCATAAACCTAACAATCTGGTAAAAGTCCAGCAAGGCATTTAGGCACGAGCTTAATTTTAATCTAGTGACCAGCTCTATTGAATTAATAGCACAACTCATGGGCTGGAAGTTAAGCAAATGCTTAAAGCATTTTATTGACTCAGTTACAACTATTAGATTAGAGCTTCTTGGGGCTGCTTCTCAGACACTGCCAGATTTGTAGTTAGTGTGAGACTAGAACAAGTGTTGATGTCAAGGAAACCCTGCAATTCTGCAAAAGCCAACGGGCACATGAATTGCATGTCTTTGCATGGGTTCCTGGATTTACATGTACTAACCTTGGACCTTCTTTGTGAAATATAATAAATAATTTACAGATTCTACAACCCTGTACAAATATTAATTACGGCAAGTCTTACAACACTTCCTTAGCAAAACTGAAAATAAATTGTCCAAAGCCAGTCAGTGAGTGGCGGAGCTGGTAACACACTTCTAATACCCATTTATTTGCTCCCTACTTTGATTTGATATCTGATTCAAAGATCTGGACACTCTGTTTGACAAATCAGAGGTTCGGGCTGAGGTTATTGCATTTTAGCTAATCAGTCCTAGGTAGAGGACCTGTAAAATTCCTTTTTCATTCTTTTTGGGCCTTTAGTTTCCCGGGATTGGAGTAGGTAATGCACTTCTTTTTCATTTAGAAACATGATCAGTGTAAATTTATAGCTAAAGAATTCCCTAAAGTGAAAGGATGGGTTAGAGACAGTGTGTGAGTACAAATTCCTCCCTCCTGGATCCAGAGACCATGCACATCCCATTTGAGGGGGGGGTGGGGAGGGCCTCCCTTCATTCAGGTATGCCCCTAGTTCTTCTCCGTTACCAGAACTGCACATCCATCCTCGTCTCTGCCTGCTCAAGATGCTGTTACTCCTGCATCGTCACGAGTACCTACATTCTTCTCATTACACAAGTTGTGAGCTCTAACACTTTATAATATGAAAAAGCAGTCTAAATGTTAGAATCCAAAGCACTTCTTTATGAATTAATTAGGACCACAGTACTTGACCTCTTAACTAGATTTCGGTCTGTAATTTGAGGGTTATCATTAGCAGCCCCTATAAAACTGGTACAATAGATCTGTGAACACTGCCCTCTAATTCAGAGTAACAATCCTCCTACAATTGTGTTCATTGTTGTTCTTTAACTGTGGGGAAAAATAAGTATATCAATTCAATTGAATGAATCTAGTATTTATCTCTCCCTTGCTATCTCGTATTAAGAAATTACAGAGCATTATTCATAATATCTGTTTGGTACAGGCAATAGTAATAGGTTGGTGTAGAAAATAGGTACAGCACATTTTAACAAAAATATCCATGAAATTTGGTGGGTAGAAAGCTTTTACAAACTCTGCTTTTTGCTAGATTATTGTATCAGCAGTCTCGAAGCTTCCTCCATTTAAGGTTAATGTATTGTTTGTATTAGCGCATATGCCTTAACAATGTAAAGAGCATTTCCCACAGATGGGTTAATAAGATGCAGCACAGAGAAAGGGCCAATGAATCTGTTTGTTACAGTCTACTTAGTGAAGCTATGACTACAATACTCCAGTGCTGAAGTCAGTGAAAAGACACCAGCACAACACAATCCAAGGAAAATGCAAGCTGATACAGCACAAAAGATTCTTTGTTTAAGAGCAGCAGAAATTTCCAGCAACTATCTGTACAAAAATGCACGATAGAAGAGAATGTAATTAAATAACAAAACAAACCCAAAGTAGAAGAGAATCATTATAAATGAGGACAAGGATACTTTGGTTTTAAGTGCACACAATGAATTTTAAAGATCTTTCCTCAGAAGGGGCAATAAAGTATTATGGAGGAGTGACACATGTGATGGATGGGTGGGTTCTGAAAAACCACATTATCAATTACTTTTTCATGTTTGGCTCTGGTCCAGTAATTTTTATTTGAACAGGCCACATGCTAGCATGGTTTTGATCCAGGAAATGACTGACTTGTTAAGGGGGATACTATTCATTTGCTGTCTTCAGCTTTACTCTATCCCTCCTTTTTCTGATAGGAACTCTGTTACGGCAGGCACTTTCAATTCTTAAAAGCAAAAAAAAAAAAAAAAAAGAAAAGTAAAAAAAAATTTTGTTTCGTAAACTACTCCCTGTTTTGTTTTCAGCCAGCTCACATCAAGTTCAACCCAATATATCTTGCAGGTTGTTCAGAAAACAAGCAATTTGATTGCCCCTCAAGTTTATTTCCCAATCAGTTTGACCCTGTGGGTTGTATCCCTTCTCTCTTTTATACCAGTGTTCATCAAAAGCAGTGTCATTAAACTCAATGGAGTCACTTGAGCTACAAGCAATTAGGCAGTAAATCCCCATTCACTGTTTTCTTAAGTAAACTTTACAGAGGTTCATGAGATTGCCTTATCAAAAGGATTAGTTATCAGGAACAAAACGTCACTGTTTACCTTTGAGGCAGGTGTGAGTTAAAGGACTGGCTGATACCTGGAGTACCTGGAGTGAGGATCACTGCATGTAAACCCAGTTACACAGATAGGAACAGTCCTTCAAATAACAATAATGTCCTCTTTACTTTCTGTAACTGTGGATTGTGAAGGTCCATTTGCCAGCACCCAGTGAAGAGAATTGCATTGTTTGCACTCAGTTTTCAGGGAGACCAGACTGTGACCCCTACTATAAATCACACCTAGAACACGGGACAGAGTCTCACCACTTCCAGAATCCATTTTGTTCCACTCCAGGAGACTGAAGGCAGCTCTGCATCCCACGGAAGATACTCTGGACTCCCCATTGCGCTCCTCTCTGGTACTGGGGCAGGAAAGAAAAATGTGTCAAGGACAAGAAAGGCAAGTGCTGTGGTTTAATCCTAGCCAGCAACTAAACACCACAAAACTGCTCGCTCACTCCCCCACTCTGGTGGGATGGGGGAGAGAATTGGGAGAGTAAAAGTGAGAAAACTCATGGGTTGAGATAAAGACAGTTTAATAATTGAAATAAAAGAAAATAGTAGTAATAATGATAATAACAGAATATACAAAGCAAGTCATGCACGATGCAACCACTCACCACTCGCCGACCGATGCCCAGCCCATCCCCAAGCAGCGATCGCTGCCCCCCAGCCAACTCCCCCCAGTTTATATACTGAGCATGACGTCATACGGTATGGAATACCCTGTTGGCCAGTTGGGTCAGCTGTGCTGGCTATGCTCCCTCCCAAGCCTCTTGTGCACCTGGCAGAGCATGGGAAGCTGAAAAGTCCTTGACTATTCAGCTAAATAAAACATCAGTGTGTTATCAACATTATTCTCATACTAAATCCAAAACACAACACTATACCAGCTACTAGGAAGAAAAATAACTCTATCCCAGCCAAAACCAGGACAGCAACATATGCTGTAATTCATGCTAGGAGAGCATGAACTCTCAGCTCTCCAGACCCAGGTGAACAGGGATAACAGAAAGGTAACCTCACATGCTGCTTTGACATAATCTGATGACTTGGCAATATTTTTCACATTACCCCCAAATACGCATATAATCTACAAAAGCCTGATTTTGACCATTTTCTGAAGAGAGGATTGCTGACTCCATGGATATTTCCCTGTCCATATATAGGGTTGCTGTACGTTACTCCATTAAACACAGAAATAGAAGCAAAATGCATTCAGTGGTTCTCAAAATCCATTTACTGTTTAAAAGTTTCAATGCTGAAATACACTAAAAGTTCAAAACTGCCTGGACTCCTGTAAGACAGCAGGAAGTTTATATTGCAACTAATAAATTTACTTGAAGCACACCATCTCGACTATCTCCATTCTGAACAATAACTGGAGAGAACTATTCTTGCCATTCCTTAGGAAGGAAAAGTGTATTTAGAGAACAACCCAGGTTGTTCATAGATGAAAACACATTGCTGTTGAATTAGAGTTTTCCATTGTTTTAGAAGAATAAACATATATACAGCGGCTATTTGTTGAAATCAGTCTCTGCTAAACACATTAATCTTTTTATATAGTAATCCTATAGCTGCTAAAAGAGGTGTGTACATCTTACTCACAAATGTTGCTCCTAAGGAAGATGTAAAGAAAATAAAACTGTTTCACAATAGGCAGTATCTAAACTTCTGATTCCCTCTCCTTGCTGAGTCTGCAGTACAATGAGAGCATGGAAGTCAACTTCAATGTATAATTGAAGATTAAAAGAGAAATGGTGTCTTTACCCTTTCAGAGCAACCCAGAAATTTGCAGTACATGATGTGAAAAAGAGAAGTTCAAAGTCTTATTTACACTCTGAAAATAAGTTACAAATCTTTTTTGAGTTTTTGCCCTATATAATATTTTTGTGCTGCACAGTTTACTCACTTTTGCCAAAGTTCAGAAACATTAATAGGGTCAATATAAAGAACATTAAAGATACATTACATTCATTTTAGATTATTTTTCTTTCTTTTTGCCTCTTACCCTTCAGTACAGCTTTCCTCATCCTACTTAATGCACCTTGAACTTTTAAAATTGAATTAGTTTATATAGTTTTCTTGCATGACAAAACATAAATCATTCAACAATGCTAATTTCTTCTATCAAAATTATGTGACAAAAATCCCCTTTTCAACTTAATACTTACTTTTGAAAAGCTAAAGTTTTGAAAAATGTGAAATAGTATTTATTGCACCTAAGAAATCTTGAGTCAAAGATTAAACTCAAAATATTGGATTTATTCAGTAATTAATATGTGCCAGAGGCCAAACTGTGACTTTCATTAATGATATTGCAAGGGCTGGGAGAACTTTTTTTACCTTCAGGGGCACGGACTGCATCTTGGGTAGGAAGAAGGCATGTTAAATCCATTCTCCTTATCTTCTAATATTGCTAACAGACTCCTAACGTTGCAGTAAGCACTCTAACCTGGTTAGAAAAGTTGAAAGGCGGGGTAAAACAGTAAGCCGTGTGTTTTCATACGATCATCACTCCTGAGAGGGAAATCCTTGTTCTTCCTTAATTGTGGGTGAACGCAAGGGAGGCTGTGTTGTGTGAGTAGGCAACTTCTTCCTTGTTATAACTTGGCTTTCATCACTTAGACCAGCCCATACATCTTCTTGTGAAACCATCCGATTAATTTTTTGGAAGCTAAGAAAGTTTTGGATCCACTGCTGCAAATGCACTGGTGCACTTTAAGTTACTGAGATTACCGTGGTTCCTATGAATAAAGTGCACCAAGAAATACTGTATTCTTATCAGGGGTGTAACTTGGTTTCTAGCTGCAATGTGACTATAAGGTATAATTGTGTGAAAACGCTTTGTTCAGATCCAGCTTAGTCAGTTCGAGCCCTATTGCATTCATTCCATGTTTATTGAAAGCTAGGAGAATGTTGCCACAAAATTCGGGATAAACAGCCTTATGGCTACATCCCTTTAGCAAATGTTGCAGGTGGGCCTCAAGACTAAGTCACTCCCTTGCAGAAAGTGAGGGGTGGCTAGGTAGCACTCGCATCTCAAACCTGATAAAAAAGCGTAAACGCAACTTAATGGTGGCATAGGACTTTACCAGACTTCTCCGAAGGAGTTACGTTTTCTTCCAAAAGAATTTGTCATGGGCTTGCCATGGAAAAAAATATTCCTTACTGCTAGTTCATAGATTTCAATGAGAAAGGGAGCATTGTCTAGGAAAAATTACTTCAATTTCAAATATCTGCCTAAGCCATTCTGTACTGCGTAAGTTTGCAAATCCAGCTTCCAGTATATGATAGGCCTTAAACTGCTATCCCTCCTGCAGAAAAAACTTCTGTGGATTTTAACAGAGGTTTTCCTGCCACATCCCAAGTGAGTTTCTTGTAAGTGGAATTGTGTCATCGGAAAAAGTTTACATGTAGTAAGTCAAGCAAAAATAAACGAAGTAAGACCATGAATCCAAAACACTAGTGCCTATAAAAGAACTAAATAATATGGGACGTTGGTAATGTTAAACAAGAATGTAAAGACTTAATTGAAAAATAGTTTGGAACATGCAAAACTCTTGTTGTGTGTGAGAGGTACATATAAATTAACATATAAATCATTGTATTATACATAGTATCATAAATTCTCTTAATGTGCTTACTAGCTACAACATATCCCTAAGGTCATTAATGACTAATTTAGAAAGTTGTAGGTAGGGAATGTTTTAGAAACGCACTGAGACAGGGTCACTTGATAGACTTGTAAAACACAAGAACATAAACTGTGTGTCACGTTGTTACATTCTTCTACCAGTAAAACCTGGCTTAACACCATAATTAAAAGTTTAAGCGGAGAGAACTTGGTGCCAATTCAACTGAAAACCTCACAGAGTTTATCTTTTTGAAAGATAAGAAGAGCACTTGTTACACAGTGCACTTAAATATGTGTACTGATGTAAGATTTACTCTGAGGCATTTTGAGCTGATTGATTTATCAGTTTAACACCTTTATTTTTGTGAGTGTGTGCGTGTGTGTCTGTGAGTGTGTGTGTGTGCGCGCGCATATGTGTGCATGTGTGTGAGTACACAGCTGACAAAGCATGGTGACCTAGTAACTTGGTCCCAAAATAAACCGTAGTAAGTTGCAGTGCTAGGCACAACTCTTTTGGTCTTCAGCTACAGTCATTCCAGACAGGAAATCTATGGGGTTACATACAAAATGGCCTCAGGATTGGACCCTTTATTAAAGGTCCTCTGGCACTGATAAATCTCTGTATTAAGGTTGTGACTCGACTATAAAAAAAATCACCAGACTCTGAAAGTGGGTTAGAAAATCTTAGCTGGAAAACAGAGTTTCTTTTTCACCTATCCTATAAAATACATATATAAGCACACATTGTTCTGTTCATTTCAGACCTTAGGCTTTGAATGTAAACAAAAGCAGACTAGTTCTGAATTAATAGGACTGAAATAACCAGTTGCTTTTCTTGGTAACAGCAGAAAAAGAATGGATGCGATGTTTTGCAACCCCTGGCTCCTCTGTGATATTTTGTAAGGGTTTTTCTACACCAGTCAAAACTCAGCACACTTACTGTGCATATAAAACTGCCTAAATATTTCTTGCAGTCGATTCACTTGTGAGAAATCTTTAGCAAGATGTGTAAAACATTTAAAAGCTACCTTCTCCGCTTGCTAGATAATAGTACAGGTTATATAACCTACCATAAAAGATTTTTCATAAAAGAAGGAAAAAACAAGGAACTTCAAATACAAAACAGCCTATATTTAAAGACTCATCAAGGCTGTGTCACAAGTGACAAAAGATAGGAAAATAGAATGACATTGACATTCTGATCTTAATTCACATCATTTAAAAATGGCAAGTTATAGTGCACTTTCTCTTAAACTTCTGCGTTTCATGGATCTTGCCAGAATGCTGCAAAACCATGCAAAAATACACAGTGATTAACATAAAGAGTTAAGTATATAAATATATACATCTTGCTAAAGCTTAGCAAACCAAACTCTGCCCTACTTCTAGCCACACAAATTCACTGAAGACTAATGGGCAAGCAAGAGTGAACAGTGCTGAAGCTTCGATGAACATTGCTGGTAAATTGCCCTACAGAAGAAAAAGAGGGACCGCTTTGACCAAAAAGCTGTATGCGTTTGCCTTCTAAGGTGTTGAATACCTTTCCGTTTGGAGCTCTGTACCTCATGCCAAACTCATGCAGGGTGACAAGGAACAAAGAATCCTACTGTTATTTTCAGAATTCAATTTCTTCAGATATAGTGCTTTTTATAACTGGACTAGTCCTTCTCCAGGTTGCGGATTTGATGGTAAAATCCGCTGGGCTGGTCCATCACGTTTCCAGAGATGCTTGTGGCTCTGCAGAGTGAGTTGTTCTGTTCTGTTCTTGCTCAGCTTTCAAGCACTTGGGCAACAGGCATTTAAGCATCTGCAAATTTGGCAGCCATACTTCTGAATGTCAAGACTTGACCCTGGCACATGGTGAACATCCTCTATTTCAGAGGGGTTGGAAGTGCTCCGCTGCCTAGTGAAAGGTGCTCATGACCAATCTTTTAAAAGCATTTTTGGTGCTGGAAGATTTAGACACATGAGAAGTGGTGTTTTTGTAATTAGGCAGGTGTTTTATCTCCAAGTCTTTAAACAATATTTGGAGGTCTAAATCCCACTGGAACACTGATTATGAACTTGGTAAATATGAAAATTTCAGCAGAAACAAAATATGCAAGTAGGCTGAAGGCTGAGTATTGCAACACCCCAACGTGTAGACATTTTTGGTGGTATAAAAACAGAAGGTGAAAAGAACATGTTTTGGTCCATTTCCCAGTGGACCACTTGCCATTTTAGGCAAAAAATTCCTCCAAAAGGATTCAGAATCAGTTGCTACAAACAGCTCCAGATGCCAGCGGTTATAGCACTCACCACAGAGGAAGCAGATTGTGGTTACAAACTCTACTTCAGAAAGAGGAGGAATTTCCATCCCATGCCTCCTGCAGCTCCGAGCCCTAAGCAGTAGTGGAAGGTGGACGCCATTGCCACCTTCATCAGCACCACCGCTACTCTGCTTCAGAGTTCCTGAGCTCCTGACTACTGAACCAGCCCTTGGAGGTCACGGAAGCAAGGCAAAACCTCAGTGGCAAAACCTGGGTGGCAGGTCCCATCAAGACCTCAAGGTGCTCGGCAGCTGCAGACCTCAGCCAGAGATCCGTGGGCAGTAAAGAGAATTTATGACCAAAAATCTAAGTATATATAATTTAGCTGCCATCGCTAGGGCACTAATTGCTGAGTACAAGTTTTGAGACTATAGATTTGGAATCCTGGCATCAAAAATGACGTGACTAAACCTCATCTATTTTGCATGCAGGTTTAAACTGCAGCTCATCAGGAATACAAACTGCTTGAAGGGAAATCTAAGCATGACGGGCACAGAGAGAGAAAAAAAAAAGTCTGAGCCTATCCCTCACATGTGCATCGCTGCACAGCATTGTCTGCAGCGGGGCTCAGCAGAAAAATTGTTCTGGGGTCTTTTTAGGACACAGCACCACTAGGTGCAGAATTGGTTTTTTGGGGAAATCAGGCGTTCACGTTACAGCTTGCCAGCGGCAGCCGTGCAGCAGGCATGCGACGTGCAGGCCCGGAAAGACATTTCCTGGAGCCTGCTCCCCAGCCTGCAGACCAG
>NW_009212362.1:0-21991 GCF_000690835.1 Fulmarus glacialis
GCCGCTGCGTGGGGTTTATTTGCTGGCTGAGTTTAAACCACGACAATGAGCAAGGGCAGAAGGACAGGTCTGAGCTCAACGCGGTTTCAGCATTTAAAAAGCTCTAAATTGCTCAGCTATTCTAAATCTTAGTGACAGGCCAAACCAAATCTTCATATCTTGACATATTTTGGAATGTGGGGAAGTCCAGATTCATGTGTTGTAAGCTTGTGTTGAGGTACCAAAGACTTGCATAGGGCTGCTTCGTCTATCTTTTATATTAATTGTATAAAACATCACAATATTTTCAAAACCCTTTTGCACTGAGATCTGGTTTTGATTTCTTCTGCAAATTCATGAAGGAGAGTTGAGTAAGATCATTTGGAATGTTTGAGAAGAATAGTCACCCAAAACACAAGTAATTAAATGATATTTTATATGTCATGGATTAATTAATCTGGGAACTACATCTGAAATAAAACTCCTGCATAGCTCAGAAAAATGTTGTCCCGTTGCCAGCCTTCTATGTGACTTCTTTGCAGCTGTGTGAATCATGCATCAAAATCTCAGTGCAAACTTGTCAGTATAACTTTAAAAGGAAACAAATCCAAACTGTACTAAAACTTCCATTGAATTCAGTTATTTGCAGGCAGAAATGAGTGGTCTGTGCGTGTCCAAAGGACAGGCATAGCTATTATCAGTCTTAGCATATCTCCATGGAAAAGATCAGGCAAAGCTCAGTGACTGAGGCGCTATCCTTTTAGATGAGAAATAGCTGCTTAGTCTGCAGATTCCCTGGTACATTTCACAAGAGCAAAATTGCATGTGTTGGGTCCCACCCCAATTTCTGCTTCAGTCAGTGTACTCTAACGCCTGAAAGCCAAGAGGTTTACAGAGGGTAAGCTATTCATCCCCTCTCCCATGCTACTGTGTTTCATTACATTGCTGTGTTTTCAGAGGCTGTTTTACCACACTTTCATTTACCCACCTGAAATTATTCCAGTTTTGCAATTGGATTGATAAAGTTTTTCAAATGTAGTAGGTGCATAGGATAAAAGATGTTTCATTAATGTAGCAATAAAGATTAACACAGAAATATTGTTAACATGGTTGTCCAAGTTAATGATTTTAGAAGCTTTACTGACTGGGAGTTAAGTGCTTGTAGTTGAGCACTGAGGTTTCTCACACTTCTTCGTGCACATCAGCCCCTAGGAATAGAGCCTTGCAGCATTTATTTTCAGCTTCTGCATGGTGGCTAACTGAAGTGCTGAGTTCTGCAGGTCCTCCTGTGGTAGCAGGAGCTAATGAAGCTGCTCTATTTTAAAGAGCTTCTTAATCTATGTTAATACAGCGAAGATTATTATAGAAGCAATAATAATCATAGAGAAATTGATAATGACTAGAAATCAATGTCTGGCTTGTTAATTATAAAGCTTTTACTATAAAAAGAAATCATTTAGCAATTGCAATTAACCAGTTAGGAAGAATTTTTATTAGAAACTCCATTTAATGGGTCTTGTGGTTTTTAATGTACTGGCTGAACCATCGCTATTTTTACTCTAAATCCCTTCTCTATTTTGATGGTCGGGATGCAAAACCAGGTGAAGATTAAAACTTCCATATTTTCATCTTAACAGAACAAAACATCTTTGCTTTCATGTGCAGCCATTCACCAAGACACATGGGTTGCCACCCGCTCTGCTTTGCATACAGCACATGTACAACAGGCGTGCTCTTTCCTTCCCAAGGAGGTAGGGTCTAGTGCCACTGAAGACCCAACAGAAGGGGCTCAAGGGGCAGCCAAGCTCTCCAACCTCCCAGAAAATAATTCAAATAAAGAAATGGAGACTGCTCTAGGGTCAGTTTGCGTAAAGGTGTCTAAATGAATCTCTGCGGGTTTTTCCTCCCTTTTTGGTGAAGCAAGAATAGGCTGCTGTTATGCTTCAGTCCCGAAGAAGGGCTGAGTGCCCAAAAGTTGATCTAGTTTTTTCCAGCTATGCTATTTCGTCTAATAAAAGATATCCTCTGTCTTTAAGTTTTCTCTTTAAAAAGATAGACTGGTTCTGCTACAAAAACAAAATGCTGGTCAGATTTACTTGATTTCTCTAATTGTACATATTGTTTTAATCACATCTAAGTTCCCTTTCCAAATTTGAGTTCGTTTATATTGTTTACCCTGGAAAATTTCAGTTTTGACATGGCGTTTATATAAAATAAGATGAAACACAGAAGTGTTGCTTTTGTTTTGACTCTTCGGCTTTATTAAATTCTCCAAGCTAACAAAACTGGACTGGTAGTAGCCTTGTTGGGCTGAAAATGTCTGAATGGGTCTCAAGGAAACTGACCTGTGAGAAACATTGCTTTCATCATTTTGAACAATGATCTTGGGTTAGTTAGGAGCTGGATCCAAACTTGCCTAAAGTTTTAGTTTGTTCCAGAATAACCTGTGAGAACTTGATGGGGATTGGAGCTACACGTGGAACGCCTGTCAGGCACTGACATCCAAGGCTTCGAAGCCCAGTCTCTCTAACAAACAACAGTGCTCTTGAGCAGAGTTTGAACGTATCATACCATAAACACTACTGAATTGGATACTATACTTGATAGATAGCATGCCCACAAAACATCCAGTTGCTATTATAGCTGCAAAGTTTTAGACTTCAAAGGCTTCACTTGAACTTCTGACTGCATTTCACAGGGGCAATAAAGGATGCTTCTGCTTTGCTCCTGCAGAGTTGTGATGGGGTACAACCTCTTTTGCATTCGAACCGAAGCTATTCATGCAACTTGTTATCTCTATAACTTAGAGTTTAAAGATACAATTTGACGGCACACCTTTGCCTTGATTGGTTCTGCTTGCAAATCTACTGAATTTTGTAGCCTACTTCCCTATCTAACTTCAAGGTTTGGAAATACCCTGAGTATGCTTACATTAAGCCAGCAAATACTGGACATGTATTGTATCTCTCCAGGGCTCCCTGCTTAATAGTGTAAGAATTACATTGCAGCACCTAAAAATAAAGACAATCTGCAACATGGAGCAAAGCTCTATTCATAAAAGCCCATGTCTTTATCTAAAATTTCCAGGTGCTTTATGACTCATTCATTATTTTTTTTTTCTGGAGCAGCTAGTCACTTTTATTTACCCAGGTGATTCATGTAAGGAATTGGTGTACGTGTCAAAACTTTGTTTTTTGATAAAGAAATGGATGTGAGAATCTGAGATTCCCGCAGAAAAAGAAATTGCAATATGTGTATAGGAGTCTGATTAAGAAAGCTAATGCTAAATGGGTTCTTGCTTATCTACTGAAGCTATGAGAAATGTTTGTGATGAAACAAGAAGCTACATGAAACATGTCCGGGTTTTCTTTTTCATCTGTAACATGAAATAATTCACATCAGGTCTGACAAAAGGTTCCTGAACCTCTCAAGGAAAACTCGTGTCAGGTGGTTGGATTTTTTTTTATTACTGACACTTTTCTAAATGAAACAAACAAATAAACAAATTAAAAAACAATAATAAAGGCATCAATGTAAGGATAAAATTATTATCTCATGCACAAAAAGAGAGACAAATATATGTCTGTTGCTTTGGGCTTTTAGCCTTTGGTGTTGTGGGTTTAATAATTAATAACCTGTGTTATTATAGGTATATTCTTTGAACAATGCCATGCTATTAATACTTATTAATATATTCCTATTTTAATAATTTTTCTCAAGCTAGAGCATATTTCTAAGTATAAATATTTATCCCTGCATGAATCGGATATTTAGAATAAGTAGCTGAATTAAATATTCTAGGTAACATCAACAAAGTATGCGTTCATATATTTGTTCAGTAAAAAGATATTTAGTCTTCAGAAAATGGGAATCTGACATACCCCTATTTTCTGCAAAATATTTGAAAGTATTGAGCCAACAGCTTTCATACGGCTGCTTATAGCAACCCCAAGCAGAACTTCAGTTGCTTGTCAGATTTCTGTTTCAGGTAACCACCTGCTATAATCTGCTATTCAATACTTCCCAATTTTGTTTCATGATTTTTTAAATCTGAAAACAGAACCAACACACAACCAAATTCTAAATGATCATGCGAGTGGTGATAATGACAATATTCCTAACTTACAGTATTTTCAGTGTAAAAAGCTTAGTGTTTGTGTCTCTTTTTCTCAGACACTGCTTCAAAGAAAGCATTCAGATAGCCTAGTGTTTCTGATGAATTTGGAGCTGTAATGGTTTGTGTAAACTATATGATGGCATGCTTATTGGGATGCTTATTATCAAAATATTCTGCAGGACCCTGTCTGGAAAAACCAGCAGGAAATGATTAAAATTGTTTCAAATCTTGCAACTTCAGAAAACTGAGAAGTTTCTCTGGGTAGATCTCAAAAACTTAATGAATAATTTGTACCAGTTTTCAGGGAGGATGCTGCTACAAAATATGGAGGCAAAAGCAAAATGAGTACTGGGAATGAGAGCCTGAAACAGAAATGCATTCATCTGGGTTGGAAGCGAATAAGAAAATATCAGGTTAGCAGGACTAGATAATCTCATCCCAAAATTGTACAGGAAATGGTGCATGACAAAGCAGGGCCAGTAGAAAGAAGTTTTAATAAACCATTTGAGCCAGCAGTGGTACCATCTGACTGGAAAACAGCAAATGTAATATTCATACTGGGAAGGATTATGAAGGGATAATGCCAGCATTATTAGCTTTGAAGATTTTCCCTATCTCTGGCCAAACTATAAATCTGGTTTGGACCAGAGTAGGAGAAAGCCTGCCAGCAGAGAAGAACAGTAGACCCTAATGGGACTAAAGGGACCATCCTTCAAAAGTGGAGGAGTTGTCTGAGATCCAGGTCCTCTTCAGGGAGTAGGAATCTGAAAAAGCTAGGGCCATCAGTCATCAAGATACGATAAGGCTTTGTAAACTAGGTATTTTGGAAAACTGCTTTGTGTTTCTAGGTAAATTTATCCTTATTACATTCATTTTTTGCAAGCCAAAAAAAAAAAAAATCCCAACCTTCTTAGATTTTGGAGGACTCGTTTGCCACTGTATATAGGTATCAAAACTCCTCAAAAGAAGAACCACAGGTGTCCAGACTCTTTCAATCAGGCAGAATAACAGCAATAATCCTCAAAGTGCAGTAGCCCAAGCCCTCCTTTTCACAGGGGAGAGTTTTGAGCGCTGCTGCCCCAGACACGCATGCAGAGACAGGAAAGGAAGCAGCGGTGAAAGGATCCCTGCTGCCCCCACAATACTGAGACACGCCAGCTTTCTTCCGTGCTGTGGCAGGTATGCTTAGAAAAGCTCCTGTGATAGTGGCTTCATGGATGTTATGATATACAAGAGGAAGGATGGCTTAGGAGTCAGGCACCGAAAAAGTGCCAGGCCAGGGCATAGGAGGTTGTTCTTTATTGCTTCCCTTGGAAAACTGGATGTTACTGAGGGTAGTGGTTGCACTGAGGAGGTCTCTAATATGCTTACGCTGATATAATCCTCTCTCTGGATATCCTTATTCTGCTGTTGCAGTCTCCACCCGGCATCTTACCTGCTGATATAACTCCTAGACAAAACCCTCGTCTGTAATGTGCCCCAGTTACCCATCTATGAAATGAAAATTATGGCACCTCCATCCCTCACAGAGATGTCATTAGGATTAAATGCATTATAGACTGTGAGGCACTCAGGTATTATAATGTAGTCCTAGAAGTACGATAAGGTGCAGAGGAGAAAAAATGTGTGCCTCTGTAAATCATAGCTCTAGCAGTGGCATGTCAAACTCATGAGATGCAATCAATTGAGCTCGGATCAAGTCTTGGTCACCAGTGGTCCAAATTGTGTCAGGTCTTTTCATGAGTCTTTTTCCAGCTTTGAATCCTTCTCTGGAGTTTGGGGGGTCAGGGAGTGGGGCAGAGATGAAGTTGGAAGTGGCTTCCACTTTATCTGATACTTTTATTTTAACTCTTAGAGAGGGTGATGGAGAGAGTAGAAGAGTTCTCTGTTAGATGGGGGGCAGATGAACTATAAGGAACTGTAAAAAGCTGACCAAACAGAGGTATGCTCTAAGGACAAATTTAAGTGACTGAAAGTGTTTCCAGTCCTTCGGATGCTGTAGTGAAAAGTTTCACACAGGAACTCCAGTAATTCAAGCTGCATGAGTTCAGAAGAGATACCGTAGACCACAGAGATAACAGTGTGTATCCCTGGGGGCCCTGGCTGAGCAGGCCACTAACAAACAGATCCAAAAGATAGTGAATACCACCATTCTGATAGTAACAACATTGAAAGAAAAGGAAAAGATTTCTTCTTCTTTTGATGAGGTGAGACAACAGCTCAGGACCTCAGGATCTCAGGAGCCAGACAAAGAAAGGAGGGAAGGTTGGAAAGAGGAAGGAATTGGGCTGCAGAACAGACAGAGAAGGTCAAACAACTAACTCCTCTTATATAGAGTTCTCCGAAAGAAAAGGAGTGTTTACTGCTATATGCAAAGCCCCCACTATGACACACAACTTGTTTACCCCTAATATTCTCCCCCATTAGAGAGCTGAGTTTGGTAACGTGGAGACAGGTCAGATGAGCTGCCAAGATGTTGGCTGATGGGCACTAATGTTTGTGGGAAGCGGTTGTTCTACGTTGCCTTGATGCTGCAGAGTGAAGCTGCGGTGGGACAGGGGTGTTGTGCTGCCACCTTAGGGTATGTACAGCCCACTTATAACCATGGGTGCAAAAAAGGCTTCTTCAAAATGTGTAAATCCTAGCCTCTAGAAGCATGTAGGCCTTCTGGAAGATGAGTGCACAGTTATAATCTGAAGTACAAACTTAAAACTGGGATTATCGGCGACAGATGAGAAAGCAGTAGCACATACAACTTTAACGTAGCCTACTCTTCTCCAATGGTGTCACTCCATGGGTCTTCATCTGGGTTTGGGACTTTGGCCTTGGTTTAAGGTTTTGGGGTGGTTAAGGATGTGCTGGTTGAATTTGGTTTAGAATATTTTAAAATGTTGAGCAAGAGGTATTAGAGAAAAGAAAAATCTATGAGGCACTAACAAAACAGGAGAATGTAAATCAGCTATCCTTTGCTCCGTTCAGCAGTCTCAGTGGAGCAAAAGATGTAAACTCACACTGCAGAGGAGGCCTAAACCTTTACAATCTTCTGGTCTGTCCTTGAAGTCTTATTTTCTTCAGCTGCCTATTCCTATTTAGATACCCTCTCATCTAGTTCTGATCTGTGTAAATAAAATTTCTGTCTCTGCCTTACTTCTCTTTATTGTTTCTATGAAAATGGAAAGTCCATTTAAATTCACTGCTATACTGGATCTCACCCCCCGCTGGGGAAGCTGAATGCTAGGGCTCAGCACTCCTGCCTGCCTTGAGCTCTGCAGATAATCCCTTTAAATGGAGGTTTGAAGAGACAGACTTCCTTCTAAAGTGTTTGCAAGGGAGGGGGAAAGCATTTCAGGTCACAAAGGGATCTGCTCTTTGTTGGGAGCAGCAGAGGGGTTTGGCGTTGCTCTCCATCCCTCTCCAGGGGCAGTGTACAGTGTGGCAAAGGTCATTCTATTTTTTAAGGAGGTTTTGGCCCTAAAGTTTTTCCCAGCTGGGAAGTTCAACCAGAATGATTCAGTTCGGATAAGTGCAGGGGAAAATAGTTCCCATAGTGGCACTTTTGGAAGCCTTTGGGAGCATGCAAGAGTCCACCGGGACCCTTTGCTGTGCAAGGGGCCGGAGCATGTGCCCTTTCTTACCGCTCCCAAGCTTGTGTAAAAATGTGAACTGATGTTATTAGGCAGTTTGCTCTGCACATCAGAAGTGGCTTCATTTCAGCTTATCGTGAAAAGATTTCAGTAATTACATTGATACTCTTGAGTTAAAGGTTATGTACCTTTCTATGCTTATTGTAAATGCTAGCTAGAAGAGCAAGTAAGAGGCTGTTCAGAAAGATGTTTAAGTGCATGTGTGTGTGTTTATATACGTTTTTGTGATTGGACACTACTGTGTGTACTGAAAATAGAAATATATTAAACCAGAAGATGTTTCAGCCTCTGTGGATTTGGTGCAATAGTGTTAAGCTTGCTTTATAGGTTCCATTTATAAGTATGCTGAAAAATTAACTTTTATCCTGCTAAAACATACTCTGCAACTCTAAATTAGAAAAAGATACATCAATGAGGTGAAACATTAACTCTGGAGTGTAAGAATTGCTACCTGTGGACATGTTTGTCTATTTGAAACCAACATTTTCATCTACCAGCAGCAAAGAAACTCGTTGCCCTTATTGTAATGCCGAGGATGGGAGATTTCATTCAAATTAAGCACTGCAAGTTTTTAAAAGATGCTGTCAGGTGGGGGCAAAGGCTGCTTTGATGCCACCTTCCGAGTTTTCCGATTGCTGTGTGAACTTAAGGTAAAAAAAAAAAAGGAGAGAAGAGTATGAGATATTTTCCCCCTGATAAAATTTCCTTGCTTTTTCATCGTGATCTGTTTGGAAGCTCTCTGAGAAGATGCGTGCTGGGCAGGGGGGGAAAACCAGCTTCCATCGAGTGTTTTGACCAGCCGCTTCCACCAGCGGAAGGTCCGCGTGACCCGCCCCAGGGCGTGGGACGCCCGAAGCCCCTTATCTCCCCCTCTGAAATGGGAGAGCGGGATTAATCCTGCCTGGAGAAGGACTACGGCTGTGCCTATGGCAGCTGCGGGAAAACGGCAGCTGTAGTTTGGAGGGGAAAATGACACCCGAGACGCGTGAGGGGAGGAAGGCGGAACCGGCCCTGCGGGAGGAGCTGCCGCAAGTCCCGTTCGTGCTGGGGGCGGCTGCCCCGGGCAGGGGGGCGGCGGTGCCGCCTCTTCCCGGGGTCAAGGTTTCCGCTCCCGCCGAGGCACCCCCTCAGCTGCAGCCTGTGGAGGCGTCGCTGGGGATTTTCTCCTAGGTTTCACTGTCCAGTCCAAAATGTGCTCCTGAAATAATGATAACTTTCCCGGTTGTGTCATCCACAAAAGTATTTGTGTCAGTATTTTTGCACAAATACTAGTTTGCATTAAATTTTGGATTCCAACAGTTCTTGCTTTTGGGCTTGCATTTAAATCAGGCACCCCGCTCCCTGGGGTCAAGCAAAATTCATCTCCCCCAGCAGCCCAACCTATTAGGTTAAAACTATGTAGAATGATACACCCATAATCAGATTTGCCCCTACTCTCACTTACCCCCCACCCCCAAAAAAACTCCAAAAAAAGTTTCATTCATGTTACTTACAGGGAACAGTTCCTGGCTTACAGTGTCCCCTGCGTCATGTTCCGGTACCATCAGGGAGTGCTGTGTGGTGCCAGCCAAAACATGCCCGCTTAGTTTGCACGTACAGACATGTCTGCGTGGTACCTCACCATAAGTCATCCTCAGTGAAGTTGCTGGCCATTTATTGTGCAAACCAGCGATTTTCATTACATCTTGCTTCTGTAAATGTTTAGGGTGCTGTTCTGCTGGGGTACGTGGTTGTTTGCAGGAGTGTTCCAGCATGTGGTTAGGTGTGAGAGCACAATCAACCCTCTAAACTTGTTTTTTAACTGTATGTTCAGGATTCACCATAGTTACACAATTTGAAGTACTAGTGAGCGTTTGCATGCATGAAAAGTGTTAGGTAAGACGTCTCAGTGTGTACCAGATAGTGTTTCATTTTATTTACATCATGGAATAATTGAAAAAGTCAATGACGTGATATACGTAGTGTCGGTAGCCAGGACATCTAGGGAATAACATAGTTGTTTTTTTTTTAAAGATGTGCATTTTTTTCAGTTAATCAACCTAGGAGATGTGGATATACCTCATTTTTACTAGATTCCCTTCTCTGTTACAATATTTTTGTTTCTGTCAGGAGAGCTTTGGTATACTTATGACTTATATGTAAACAAATGTATATACAGCAGAGAGAGAGTGTGTATCAAAGTGGTCAATATTTAAGTGCTTATATTTAAAAAGGAGGAAAAAATCCTTATCGGTTTTACCAATAGAATCCCCTCTTTCAAAATGAAAAATATAGATAAGAGTTTTCAAAGTAGCCTGCAGGCATTGCACACACAACTCCTGGAAGGCAATTCCTCCTGTAAGTTAAGGGGATTCTGTCAGCTGCTGGTCTTGCTTTCTTTTTTAAAGTCGTGTGGGTTGCCCAGTACTTTTGCGTGCTTGGAGTGAACCACATCAAGTGTTTGTGTGTTGTTGGCTTTTTTGTCTCTAGAGTTTGGTCCAAAATTTCACTGAGTAGGGAATGTGTAGGTCCGTTAAACTATTGTTTCTAAAGGACTTAGTGGTCTGTTTTCTACTGAGTTACGCAAACTGGTTTTTGTGGGTTTTGAAAACAAGAGACTGAAAGGCAGATAGAAGAGCATAAAATATTACAGGGAAATCCGAGAGTCTTTTGTTGAATTGAATTGTGTTTTGTTGATTTTAAGTCATGAACTGTTTGTATTCATGTTAATTTTGAAGAATAACCATGCTTTTTCGTTACAACGTGGAAGTTTAGAAAGAAAAATTATTTAGCAAAATTCAGTAAGATACCAAAAAGACTGGAAAACTAAGTACTAAAAAGTATAAATATACAAAAGATATTTACCCAAATATTTGGATTAGTGTTCTGAGAAGCTGACAGCCCCCATGAACTGCACCAAGAATACAAGTTGTATAACTAGCATATTCCAACCTCCAAATGCCTTTCGTGTCAATATGAGAGATACCATCAGGCACTTTGAAGGCACAAAACTATTTATAAAGATACCATCAAAAAACCTGCCTGATGCAGTTGACTTATGAATCAATTATCTGGACTTCACCAATGATATATCTGTTCTGAATTTTAGAGCCATATGTTTAGAGCAACACCGTGCATAGATAGTCTATTCAGCATCCCAACAGGGTTCTTATCTTCATGTATAGGCCTGTCAAAAAGAGGGAGAAAAACATCCTGTAGGACCTGTTTCTCAGAAACAGTTTTTTAAGGAGAAAAAAAAAAAGTTTGTGGATATATAACTGGAGGTAGAAGGAAAAGATCGAGCAGGAATAGCACGTATGGGATTGGTGCTGGCAGAAGACAATAAATTTAATTTATTTGAAAACTATTGAATTTGGTCAGTCAGATTTGTACCAAAAAAAAAAAAAGTTTGTCTTAAGTGTTTGAATGACTTAACAGAGAAACAATTTTTTTAGCACAGAATTTAAGCTATTGTGGGAAAGCATAAACAATCCTACCTCCACACTGAAGCAAATAATTCTGCAGACATTTCTGTGGACATTAAGGCCCAATGAAGAATTTCGCAAAGGCAACTGTCTAAACTGTTATGTCTTGGCCCTTTTCAGTTCAGGCAACTTCATTTCCTTGCTCCCAAATCCTCTTTCCATTTCTAGACACATTTGGAAATTCAGTGTCTTTATATTAGTGTGCTTATGCTCTGTTAGAGATTTGCTGCGGCTTTGATAAAGCTGTATTGAAAAGGTAGATAAAGCGTGTTTGTGAAACTCTTCGTGTGCAGGACCTTATGCCAGTTGTTACTCACTGGATTGTCCCTACGGCAGGAGGCTCCAAGCTACAGCCGTGTAAACAGGTAAGCGCCTTGTCCTGGCTGCCTGCAAAATAATGGGCAAGGCAGCTGAGGTTGGGAGTACAAAGTGGCACAGGTTGCTGAAGCAACTTACCCAAGGTCGCTCTCTCTCTGTTTCAGTTTAATTTGTTTACTTCTCTGAGGAGATTACAGTGTTGAGCTGTCGGACTGAGTATTAACGTTTTCCGAGTTCTCATGGGAAGTCTAAGTTGTTACACACCGGCAACTAGAAGTGATGAAGCTGGCACATCCTACCACAGGAATCTGCTCATCTTCCTTCCTACAAGAGTCATACCTGCACTTAATCAGTCAGAAAAATATTCTGCCACATTACCTGATACAACTGGTGTTCTTCACTGGGAATAGAATAACTCAGAAGAAAATAGTGGGATTGTGTGGATAGTTGGCAAGTGAACTTCTGAAATGATGACAAGTTTTAGATTGGAATTTCATGTATAACGCTGAGCTGTATTTTTCTAAAGTTACTGGAGATAATGATTAGGCAGTTTGAGACAGATTTTCGGAGGACAGGTGTTTGGTACTTCAGCAAATCAAGTCTCCCGAAAGGTGTAACAAGCTGTATATCAGCCTTCTCTCCCTGCTTCCGCTCCCCCCCCAAAAAAAATCCAAACACATGGAAATTGTATCACCAGCTTTCTGAAGATATGAGCTACTAACTAGGTATGACTGGTGACTTTTTATGTCTTTTTTTATGATTGGTAACTGTATTTGGGATGGGAGAAGAAAAACTACCTGAAAAAAGTTGTAGATCTAAATTTCTTTTGCTAATGTAACAGATTGCAGCAAATTATAAAATAGACATGGGCTCACACTTGTAAATATGAACATACTGATAATTTGAGGCAATTGACGTTTGGATATGGATCGGAGAATGTGGCTTGGGAAAACTTGTCGTTTCTCATTAACTAAGCTATGCCAGTGTCCTGGAAGCTGTATTCATTCAATACTGGAGATGACTGTCTCTAACCCCACAAAACAACTTAAAAGCAAGGTGCCACATGATCCTATCCATATAATCTAGTCATGGTTTCTGTTTCAATTACATATAACTTTCTACAGGCAGGAACTTTAAAGATAACCTCTCTCTAAAGAAAAACAAACAACTACACAAACAAAAAAAAGACTAGAAATGTTCTTATCTAGTGACCTTATCAGCATATGGAATTCATTTCTTACGTTGAAGTAAAATTATTCCCTGTGGATGGAGATAGTCCACCACAAAAACTATGGAAATGGTGACTATAAGTAAACTCCCAAAAGAGATCTGAAGTGGTCCCCAGGTCATGTTTTGGGCCTTTCTACAAGGGGTTAATTCTAATATTAATAACTTGGGATTTATAAATGGTATGCACGTTGTATGAGACAGGTTGGGTGCCTGCCTTCTGCAAGGTGCTCTGTACCCAAGCTCCATCCGAAGTCGGTAGGAAGCTGCAAGGGCTTTAGAGCACCTCTGAATTCTGACCATTTAAGCATTAACGGATTTGAGGAATTAAACAGCATCAAGCATAGCAAATATTGACCTCTCCTCAGAAAATATTTACCATCTCATTTATTGTTGTATCCTGCACTAGGATGATATGTTGACATTAGCAGCTATGATTTGCTAGGTGCACTAATGTTCTAAATTGACAAACTCAGCTATTTACTTAAAGGCCCTTTGGATTGATTTCTAGATGCTTTGCTCATTGTAAATGAGTCTGTTCCATGTTAAAATGTCAGTTTGGTTTTAGGTATTTCTGGCTTTATAACATAATTTTGAGCCTCATTTATTTTATATTAACAACTTGCCAATTTTGTGAGTAATAATATGGCAAGTGTTCGTATACATGAGGCATGTTTTAAGTTGAACGTTTCCAAGCCTTATTTAAAGAGACATTTGAAGTAGCACACAGATTTTGCAAACTAGGAAACTGAGGCATGCAGCTGTAAGAGATTCACGGTGATATGTTTTCACAGCAGCTAATCCCCCTTTTCATAAAAGACTTCAGGCCTTAGTCACTTGAAAAGTGAGGTGGTGGGCTTCCATGTACTTGGGCATTCTGAAACATGTATTTCTATATAGAACCTGTGTTTCCTGCTTTCCAGAACCTGGATCTACAATCTAACAGATAGTACATATTTCCCACATCTCTTTCTCTGCCCGTTGCTAGAGCTCCTAAGTATTTCTTCTGTAGAATAGTCAGAAAGCAGAAAAAATTCTTCCTGTTGTAACACTTTGTTCTGCAAGAGCTCATCTGTGTTTGAAATTAGGATAAGCACTGAGCCCATCATTTAACATTCTCATGTTGTATTTTAGCTCACCTTTACCGACCCATCTGTGACACTCAGAGGAAGCTGGAAGAAAAAATTGGGGAAAAGAGAAAGGGTCAGCTGACAGAACCTGATCAGGCCAATTACACATTCCCTTGCTGTGATTTGAAATGAAATGTAGCACAAATGCCATATCTATCCTGCATTCTCGGGCCATCCAACGTTAAAAGCCTGTCACTTAAGCTCAGACTATAGAAACACGAGAACTGGTCAAGATGTCATTCATAAAATGCTCTCTGCTTTGCTTCATAAAGATTGGCTGATAAAGGAAAATACACAAGTCAAGGCTTAACACAGATATTTACAATGAGGAAAATATTTAGACTTCTCTCCTGTTTCTGTTCCAAAGCCCTGAACAGAAAAAGGGTTCTTCCCTCAAAACTCTTCCCAACTGCCTAGAAAACACCTGTTTTCTTCTTTAAAGAAGAGCTTTGAAAAGAGTGTTGAAGTGATTCACAGAGACAGAATCAAGCACAAGTTGGTACACAGTGTAGTTATGGAGAGCACATATTTTAATGGTGATAGTCTATTAAGTTTTATAATCTGAAATCAGTGACATTTGCAATAATTATTATTAATAGCCCAGTTTCTTACTAGTCATATTTAAATGGAGCTTTATGGCTTAACTAACTAAAGTAATCGGCTTCCAATGGTGTATTATATTAGCCTAAATCATAGAACAGTTGAGTTTTAAGATGTGCATTCAGTAGCTCTCTCTAACTACTTACTATGCTGTAAATAAGGTAAAAATAACTCTTAACACTATTTACCCTAAATTACTCAGAGGTCACTAACAGAAAGCCCCACTGAGATGCAGATGTATTGTTCCATAAAGTAGAAGGAAAGACTGTGGTTGTTTGTGACCCTTCATTGAACCTGAGATTATGCGAGCCGATGCACAGTGCCTTGACACCAGTCAGGAGATTTTCAGTGATTCCAGTGTCTTGGGATCAAGTCTCTCACCACCTATATCTTGCCTAACACGTTCTCTAGGAGTTGTACCACCAAGATGATGTGTGCCGTACTTATTCCTAATTTCTTTAGCGCTGACATCTTTGCTGAGAAGACTGCTGCTAGTCATCTGAGAGAAAATAAATGAGATTCAAAGCAACAAGAATAATGCAGGTGAACAGAGGATTATGAGAAATGAGTACAGCAAAGGACAATTTGGAAGACTCCTCTCAGAAACGAGTAGTGGGTGGAAGTGCCTGTCTGCACCCTAGTCACACCTACTGGGGACTTGAGAACTTCGTGTAGTTTTAAATTGTCTGGGGATCCTACAAAAGCTTTTTTGAGGCAGCGAGGGCTGATATGCTTTAGGGAGCCACTGGGAACAGTTTTTCTGAATAGAAAGGTGACACTTTAAGAGCCTTTTTTTTTTTTTTAACTGTAATCATGCTTTTATCAAAGGCTTTCCTTAGAAACTGTTTTATTTCTTAATACCCACACAGACAGCATTAGCTAGTCTCTCTTAAATAGTTTAAATGTCAAATTCAAAGTAAAAAGTTTTCCATTCTTTGGGGTATTTTGTGGTTGATGTTTGGTTTTTTTTAAGGACATACAACATCCAGAACACTTTTCCTAAAGCAGTTTCTGGATTTGATGTAAGCTGAGAATATACTTTCAAAGAGATAGATCAGAACCTTTTGTAACAATAAGTGAAATAATTCTTAAGAGGTAAGAAACTAATTGACTCTTCAAAGCCACTTTTCTCAAAGGAGTTGACACCCACAGGATGCATGAAAACAGCTTATTTTTCTCTTCACTTTTACTAACCTGGCACCTCTTTCTTTTTAACTTGCCTGTGTGTTTTGCACCTATTTTAAGTGAATCAAAGACAAGCAATTCACAGAAGTAATGCGTTTTCCGTCAGGCCATTACCGCTTGTTTTCTCTGCATGTTCTGCAGATCCATCTAAAGAACGGATCCTGTCATTGCAAAAATCAATTGGTGTGCAAGGTGGTCAGCATTTACCGACAACAGATAGTTAGCACTATAGTAAATATAGGGTGTAAAGGAGGTACTCAAAATACGTTTTTATTGGTCTATATTTTGGTCTGTTAAATGGTGCTTTGTGTTATAGGTAGTTGGTGAATGTGAAGGTTTGCTTTCATTCTAGATACCACATGCTACAATGCCTGTTAGTAGCTGTGTACCTGGCACATCTGTCCATTTTGTGTCTTGACCTCTGGGTCTGCTACAAAAAATACGCTGTATACCAAATGTAAGTGGCGTGGGACAAGACTGTGTTTGGAAGACAAATGTCAGAGCTGAAGTGAAGGCAGAGTTATCCTATCACAATGGTTTTTTGAATATCATGTAATAATTTATATTCTAGCTATTCTTATTTTCACACTTGTTAAGACATATTCATTTAGATAATTTTCATCTGGTCGTCTTAGCTTTCATTAAGAATACACCGAAATTCTTTATAAATATCCCTGCAACAGGATATTGCAAGGAAGAGGAAGAAGTTTGTAGCTGTCATATGACCAGACACATCTCCATGACTGTTCTTAAGGACTTGCCAGTGATTGTCAGTATTGTCCAACCAGGCAGTCCACAGAAAGTATCCTTCTAGCTCACTGGCTTTCTTTTAGACATCAGAAATTTCCAACTAGCTCGGAGCTTATAAGCTATGCTATCTCCACTGCAGCTCTGAGAGGTAAGCAAAAGAAGGGTGTATGTAACAGAATCATATGGTTGGACAAGATAGCTGAAAGTCATCTAGTCCAATCCCTGCTCCAGTCAAGGCTAACTTTAGAGTTAGATGAAGTTGCTCAGAGCATTTTACAGTCAAGTTTTGAATATCTCCTAGGGCAGAGGTTCCACAACATTTCTGGGAAACTTGTTTCAGTACTTAACCACTCTCATTGTTAATTTATTTCCTTATATAGTTGGAATTTCCCTTACTGCCACTTGTATCTGTTGACCCATGCACTTTTGTTGTGCACCTCTGAGAAGAGGCTGGTTCTGTCTTCTCTATAGCCCCCTAGTAGGTAGCTGAAATAGGCAATTAAATCCCACCTTAACCTTCTCTTCTCCAGGCTAAATAAACCCATTTCCCTCAGCCTCTGCTCACATGTCATGTGCTCTAGCCCCTTAACCATCTTCATAGCCCTGTGTTGAACTAACTCCAGCGTGTTTCTTTTACACTGGAGGGCCAGAAACTGCACAGTCGTCCAGAAGCAGCCACACAAGTGCCAGGTAGAGGGCAAGCTGCTCGCTCCTTAATCTGCTGACTGTGTTCTTACTAACACAGTCCAGGACACAGTTGGCCTTCATGGTGACAAGAGCATACTGCTGATTCATGTCCAACTTGTCCACTAGGACCACCAACTCCTTTTCTGCAGAGTTGCCCTCTCATCTGCTCAGTCCCCAGCCCATACTGTTGTGTGGAGCTATTGCATCATAAATGCAGGACTTCACGTTTGCTTTGCTGAATTTCATGAGGCTCCTTTTCAGCCCAGTTCTTCAGGTTGTCTTTGTCTCTTTCCAGGCTGTCTCTCTGAATGGCAGCCTCGCAGTGTCTCAACCATCACCCCCCACTCGGTGTCACTCACCAACTTGCTGAAGGTGGTTTCTCTCCTGTTGCAGGGGCTGCCAATGAAGATGCTACATAGTGTCAGTCCCGGTATCAGCCCCTGACAACTGCCTGGAGAAACCAGCCGGAGTAAGACTTTGAACCACTGAGCACTATCCTTTGAGCCTGACCATCCAGCCAATTTTCCATAGTCCTCCTGTCTAGTCCATCTCTTCAATGTGCTTTTGACCGTGTCAAAAGCCTTGCGAAATTCAAGGTAAATTACATCCGCTGCTCTGCCCGCATCCACATTGATACTAATTTCATCATAGAAAGTGATCAGGTTGGTCAGGAACAATTTTTTTCCTTGGTAAGTATGTACTGGCTGTTCCTAGTCATGTTCTTATCCTTTGTGTGTCTGGAAATGGCTTCTAGGGAGACTTGCTTCATAGGGACTGAGGTGAGGGTGGCCACCTCAGCCGGGTGTCCACATCCCTGAGGACAGCTGGGAGTTGGAGGAAGGAGGGTTGGGAACTTAAAAGAGAATCTTACAACTGCAGAGGCTTGACCATAGTGCAAGAAATATGAAAGCACATGCAGTTAGCTAAGCTGGATTCAAGTGGGCAGCTTCCTCATCAGTGAAGGAAATAGTCGAGATATATCCTAGATATGAAGTTAACTTTAGATAGTCATTTCAAAGTGAAAAAGAAATATTCTCCAGGTTTACAGTCCATCTGATTTCTTTGATCATCTTTTTTCATATACCTAGGGTGAAAATGGAAAATCTTGGGCATCAAGAACTGTAGGTTCAATTTCTAACTTGGCTTTCTGTATAAAATGAAGATCATTTTGTGACAGTGAAATGGGGGAAAGATGAAAATTTTAATATTGGATAGTTAGAAAAATTGCCATCAACAACTGGTTATTTCAGTATAACATTTTTTTTTTTTCATTGCTAACAGTATTATTGATTTCTGCTGTATTTTTTTTCGCCCTTTGGAAAGTACAAAGCCCTTAAATAATTTGAGTTTTCCCTTATTCCTCAGAATTGCGGCATATGACTGATAACTGCCTTTAGAACTCCTAATAGCTAAATTACAATTATTATGCAAAGACCTACAATAGACAGTTATATGGATTGTTAAATGACTTTGCCTTTTTTGCAAACCATAATCATTTTCCTTTATTAGCTGAAGGATTTCATAATTTAAGGAAGATGAGAACCTATAAGTCACACTTTCAAATAAGGAACATGGATATTGCAAACATTAAATTCTCCCATAAAAATGTTAAGGCATCATTAAACTAGGATCAGATTAATACAATTCAGTCAACTCTAGATAGATATCTCCTGTAATAGGCTGAAACAATACCTAGTGATATAGGATGTATAAGATTTTACTACAACCAATTTATAAACCTATAAAACATACAGGTATCACTCAAAGCCATCATTAATTTTGCATGCCTTGTATTAAATCAAATGAGTTTGATAAGGAAAAATATTCCCCTCCCTTACTGTATCTCCCTTTCTATTGTTAGCTGCTATCATAGCATCTTACTTCTACCATAAGTCAGATGAGAGATTCCTTCTGGTAGAGGTTGACCTGAGAATCTGTGCTTGATTTATCCATCTGTTTAGGTGTCTAAAAGATTTTTAAATGAATTTTCAGGTCATAATTTAATTCTTACTTCTACCACTGTAAATCTGGAGTAATTCTGGGTTTGTTCCAGAATAAGAGCAAGCAGAATTTGACCCTGAGTTTAGTCAAATTAAAAACAAAGGGAGATAGCTGGGAAAAAAGAGGGTTTGGACTAAAGGCTCTGTGTGTGTTCCTACCAAAGGTACAAGGTAGTTCTGTGGATCTGGAGAAATGGCAGAAAAGCGGGGCGGGACGAATGAGACAAGTGCTTTATTTATCAGTGTGCCTTCCCAGTCCTTTAAGTGCATACCTGCTGTGAAGAGTACAGCTGAGATTGGGCTGGACTGCTTCTAATTCCTAACCTGCTCATTTAAATGTAGCTTAGATCAGTTTTCACACGATTCTCAACAGGGCTCATGTGGAATATGTCTGAGTTACTTGGACGGTAATTTTGGCCCAAAGCATTGCCTAGTAAGTAATCAGTGACCAAACAGATTTGGTGCAAAACCAATCCTTTCATTTGGGGTAATGGGAAGAAAAAATACCGGTTAATAGCAGGGGAGAATGTTGCTGGCTATGGTGTCCTCTTATGAACAATCTTCAGAACTTCTCAGTCCAGCATCTGTCTCTCTCCTGTTCTGCATGTAGGCGTACGTACCCTGTGGCCAAAGTGGAAATGCAGGAGTTCTGATACATGGTCTATATTATCTATTCATCCTGTGACTTGTGCCTGAGAAGTGCTAGTATACATATTTGAAGTGTTGTATATATTGCCCTACTTTGACCTCCGTTTAGGTATACCTGTATTTGAATATGTTAGCACAGATTTCCAAAAACAGAGTAGATTTATCACGTGCACATTTATGTGCGCTTAAGGGACGAGAAGAGGGAGGGAAGTGTTTCTCTCACACCCCTCGCTTCTCCAGACACTTATCAGTGCATGATGTTAAAAATGGATCAGAGCATGATAATAGGCTGTAATATACCAATTCTATGTATTAGTAATTGGAGTGTACATACCTCTGCTGCTGAATTCATTACAATAAGATCCAGAGGTTGAAGCTAGACTGAGAAAGAAACAAGAGAAAGGAGAAAGAGTAACTTGCTAAGCTGAGAACAGCTGATGTGGCTCCTAGAAGACTTACAACAGCAACACAGGCAAAATCTCTTCGGAGGCACTGTTTAATGGCTAAACGGGAAAAAATTAGTTTAACTAGTTCTGTGAAGCCAGACCGGACCATTCAGGGCAGACAACCTTGTATACACTGGCCTTTTTTTTTTTAATGTAGGCTAAACTGGATGCACGCTCGATGCTTAGAGAGAGGAACACCTACACGCACAATAGTATTTGTTTGTAGATCTGTACTAATGATCAAAAATGCAATGCAAGCAAACAGAAGGAGATTTCAAACATTGTAAAAGATGAGTATAGATTAGTTCCTTTGTAAAGCTTTCCCATTTGCATCTAAGATAAGTTATGTGATTTAGCTCAGTATTTGCAGTATTCCCAAAGGTCTGTATAGGACAGATCCCAGACTACCTCAGTCACTTATTGAATCATCTAATGCAATTGAATTCTGAGTGACAGCCAAAATTATATGTAGTTAGTAAAAAACGTTGTTGTATTTAATCATATAATTGTGCATCCATTTAGATCAGCCCAGCAATCATAAGAACCCTTATACACAAGTAGCTTTACCTATGTGACTCATCATTAGTAAGTACGAAAGCTCACTCGGAGGGCATTCTCATGCAGAGAATTTGAAGAATGAGGCCTAGCTGTATGCCAGCAAAACACATTTCTAATAATGCATTATTGTAGGTAAGGATTGTGTTTAAATCAGGGTTTTTTTGCATGCAGCCATCTTGTTGCAAAGTAAAAGATGCTACCCTGGTGATATCTCACATGGAAGGAACTATGAAGCAATTTCTGTTATATTTTACCAACTTAACTGTATAAGGGGGGAAAAAAGTGTAAAATAATATTTCCTCCTAGATTCCAACTAGATACCCATTGAACCTTTCCTGAACTGCCCTGTCAGTACATTCTCCCACTAACAACATCTGAACCTGCTAGTAAATATCATCAGCCAAATTTGAAAGAGGAAGTAAAGTTTCAAAATGCATTGTCTTCCCTAAGATTCACCAAAAAAAGTCTCAGAATATAATGCAAAGACCCAGATTAGTGTGCTCAGTGAGGGAAAGGCATTTACAATTCAGCTGCTGCATACACTCTACAGCAGCAGCCATCTGGTCCATCAGCAACATGCATACTTTTGGGCTTCTCGCACCGTTGTTTGAATACTGTAGTGCTGTAATAGCTGGAGATGTGGTGAGAAACTGGTGTGACTGTGACCTCACACCAGTGGTCTAAAGGAAATAGCTCAGTCAACAACGTTGTTGTTTAAACTCCCTGTTTAATGAAATAAGATTAGAGCCATTTGGTGCAAAATCCTCCAGTTGCAAAGGGGAGGACATTCAACGGCAAATCAAGGCATAAATGATGCAAAGATTTTATGCTGTCCGTTTGCAAGTAATGAGCTTGGTTCATTCCATATGGCTGGTAATTGCTTATCAGAATAAGTCACAAAGTGAGCTAGTATCTTCGCTCACACACAAATTGTTGAAACGTATTTTCCAAGTCAGAAAACAACCGACTAGTTGAATCACTAGCTTGGGAGTGAGGAGACCTGATTTAACTTTCTGCTCCACCTTAGGCTTTTGGAGTTACCACAGGCAAGCATTTAAAATAGGCTTTGCTTCAGACTTCAGTGAAGCATCAAGGTCTGCTAGTTATTTTTTAATGAGCTAGCTTGGAAGCAATATCTGTGGCAGTACTCAGTTAACTTACCCTTGGCTTCATTTCCAGTTCATCCATTAATTTAACATGAGACAGCTGGATTTCAAAGTGTTTCATGAAGTTCAGCA
>NW_009212362.1:22022-35793 GCF_000690835.1 Fulmarus glacialis
CCAGCATCCTGATCAATCATATGAAATAAATTTAGCATTAAATGACCCAATGGTCAGCTCAAGTTAGATGTTAATTGCCTAACCATAGGGACGCAATTGACGTTGTAAAGTATGACAGATGGCTCTGTAGGGCCGAAGATGAAGAGCAAAATAGCTAGCAAAGAGCCCCAAGAGGCCATATTTGGAACATGATTCATCTCACCTAACTTTAGCGATCCCCAACCCTAATTACCTTTATAGTTGGTGGAGAGTTTAATGCCTTTTAGAGCGTGATTCATCTACGTTATTTGAGGCATCACCTTGATGAGGTAAATTGTTCGGTAGAAAGGCATCTAGCTGAGATGGGAATCTAGAAGAACCTCCATATTGGGCCAGGTGAACCCAACCTTGGAGTCTTTCCAGTAAGTGACCTTGCTCCTATAAAGATTGACGTAGTGTATCTGTACTACAGCTTACAGATAAGAGAAGAAACACTCTTGCCTAACATTAGCTCCCTGCCGTGTCTCCCTGTCATGTTCTGGGGATAATACCTTCGGGAAGCTGTAGAAAGACAAGGTGGAGGTCAGACCTCTTATCAGACACATAGGTGTATCTGGGAAAATGATAGAAGCTTTCAAGCCCTTCTTGAGGATATTAATATGCATGGATGGTATGTTAACAGGAAACCTTTCAGCACCTTAGACGAGATAGCTGAACTTTATTTCAGTGAAACAGCTGAGCTCAGAAGTGTCAGTTATGAGAAAAACCTTATCAACATTTGCAGTTTTATTAGTAAGGATGCTGTCAAATGAAGCCTAGGAAATGTCATATTGTTAAGCTCAGCATAATCGATAGCAGAATTTTATAGTATTGGAAGGAAGGAGGGGTTTTACCTGCACTTTGTGATCAGCGTTCTTGCGTTTATTAGCATTGATGTTTCAACCCGAGGAGAAGCTAAAAGGCTTCATTGCTCACCGGGGAGGGTGAAGTGTGAGCAAGACGCCACGAGAGGGAGCTGTTGGAAGCAGTAAAGCTGCCGGGTTTCTGCGCATTAAGCGGCGTGTTACTTTTAAAAGACAGAAGATTGTCAAACTTTCAGAGGCTCACAGCATCTTTAAAATAAAGTTTCTTCTGGGAGGCAACTCGCCTGATAAGTTAGAAATCACTTTTGAAAAAAAACACACAACCAAAAACCTGTGTGAAGCCTGTTTAAACAGTTGTGTCTATTAAAAATGAAATCTGCACTAGATACCACAATGCCTATAATTTTGAGGTCAAATGGTTTAATTTTTGCTTCCTTTATATTTATTTCAAGTAGTAAAATACATTATGTAATACAGCGACGATGCCATTTTGCTGCTGAATATGAACATAAGAGTGTACGAGGGGACAGACCTGCTTAGATCATTTGGCTCAAGCCCCATGATAACAGCTCCATTCTCCACTTGTTTCACTTGTAGTACATATTTCTCTGTAC
Organism: Fulmarus glacialis; assembly: GCF_000690835.1. Lineage (NCBI taxonomy): Eukaryota > Metazoa > Chordata > Aves > Procellariiformes > Procellariidae > Fulmarus > Fulmarus glacialis. The sequence continues at coordinate 23,479 of NW_009212362.1, forward strand.
TGTTAGAGTCCTCCGTTGGAAAAACTCTGGATGCTTTAGAGAGTTCAGCGGGAATTAAACATGTATCTGAACTCCTAGCCAGTCTTAAAAAATGAATGTGGCAGTAAATGGCTCAAGTCATGTCAAGTATATAGGGCTAAACGTGGATATTAATTATAGAACCAGAGGGACTCAATTTACTTTGTAAAGCAATTAAAAGAAGACAGAAACTTACAGTCTGTTTCTGGAGAAGAGTAATATGTCTGTTTAAAAATAACTTCCTACCCAGAATAGCCTGCCTGTCTCGCATAATATCAATTGGGGCAGGGGGTGGGTGGGGGTGGAACAGGCACTTACAGCACTGCTTCTTTATGAAAAAATCAAACCCAAGATGTAAAACAATAGAAGTTGACAGTTAGGTGCCCAGATCCACATTTAGGCATGTAAATTAGGATTTGCTTTTCAAACTGGCTGAACAACATGTTGAAATTTAGCTTCTTGTGTTTATTCTCCATGGGCAGGTTAAGGCAATGAAAGAGGCCTGTGTTCCTGTGGACAGATTGAAGGAGGTAGAGGGTTCTTTTTTTTAATATAAAGTGCAGTTTAATAGTGCTCTGGATTATTCTAGTAGTCTGTCTTTTTTTTTTTTTTTCAAATTAATTTCTTGCTTCAGAGTGGATAGGCAAGGATTCCTTTTGAACTTAATTAATCAGAGCTGGCGTTTGTTCCTATATCCATAAACAGAGTAGATCTGTGTGAAAACTTCATTAACCTAAAGCACCTGCTCCAACAGGCACCCTGATGGAAAGCTAGTGTATTCTTGGATACTTTACTACATTTTAGTTTTGCTTTGAGTGGTATTCATAATACCCTCTTCTTTACAGTGTACCCTCTGAAAATACCGTTGAGTCATCTGGACTAAGCTGTCAGTGAGAGCACCATACCTGTTCAGGATGATAGCCACAGCATCGGTCCCTCTCTCTGCCTCCTGGCTGGACAGGATCAGACATCTTCAAATATTTACTGGTGCACCATCTTCAAAGCAGTGTAGTCAGATAGACAGAAAGGAAAGCATGATGCACAAGGTCTTTGCGCTTCAATGTCCACTCTTTGTAATCACTTTAGAAATCAGCGTCTATCAACGGGCTAAAAAACCTATGGTAGTCACTTTTGTCTTCAGAGTATAGCACAGCATCAGAACTTCTGATCCACCTTTTTTATTGCTAGCTGATTTAAATATATTAGAAAGAAACAGCATGTTTAGCTGGTCCTACTCAATACTGCACTTAATTATTCCTTCTTCCAGGAGTATCATGCTTTAAGTTTTTCTGTGACATTTTCCCATCTGCCCTGTTGTGAATGTGACTATAGTGGGATTTACAAAAAGAAAGAGTTTAATGCATACAGACATGACAGCAGAAAAAGGAGCTGAGGTTGTGTTTGTCTTGATTGTTTACTTGAAAACTATAGTGAGAAAGAGCTTCAAAAACCACCTGAAAGCTCTCTGAGAGACAGCATTTGGGAGCCAGGGGCTATTACCTTTATACTTCACTAGAATCTCTTTGCTTTTACGTCACTGTTTCTAAAGTAAAAAAAAAAGTTGAACACAGGAAGAACGAACATCAAATCTGAGTGCCTTTCTCAGGCAAAATTTTACTGAAACTAGAAAGTTCATATAAACAAGGTCTTCCAGACATGACAGCAAGAAACTTAACTCTTGTATGGCAATTCCAAAATCTTTTGGTGAGAAAGGATGAGGTCATATGCTGAAGCAATCTGTGGCAACACAAATAGCTCTGTTTCCACTCTCTTCAATGCGTTCAATATGCTCTAGGTGATGTCACTGTCAAGGTGAGCATCAAACATCAGTTACATCATTTACTTCGTTATGCAAGCAGGGTTCTTGCTTGCATTTTCAAATGTGGCTGAGCCAGTAACATATGACCTTCACTGTTAAAACTCTAAGAACACTTAGCAATATATATATATATATATCAGTCTTTGAAGTATCTTATTGTTCTTTAAAACTTCACTTTTAAAAAAATAAATACTAATAAAATATACTTAGAAAGGGAGAGCGTATATCTGCTTTACTGCTTTAAAATTGAATTCCTTCCCAAATTCTGCACTCTTGTTCATCTGCACTTACCAGCAATAAAAGACAAGTGAAATCCTGATCCTAAGAACATCAAATTATGTCTATACTGGGTGCTTTAGTACGCTTAAGTCTAAATGCATCCTGCAGCTGTTTCAGCTGGTTTTCATATGAGTGCAACCTAGCACTTGGGCCAGAAGACAGCCATTCTGTGTTCCAACACTTACCCCATCTGGACAAAAAGGGAAGGAAAACTGTGGGGTATACTGCAGACTCCACCTATGTGGAAGTCCACATTCCCATTAATATGAGCAAATCAAAACTAATTAGCTTCTCTGCAGCTGTTCTGAAAGAAAGGATAACAAATTTTTAAAAAAAGTTCTCTACTGTTCACTGTATAAAGGTACATGAAGGCTTCTTCATTGTGTAAGGAAACACAGCTAGAGGCTCTCTTTTGTGCAAGTGTCTGATTCCCAGATTTATTTTTTTCTAATTTGAATTCCAGATCTGCATGGTGTTTCACTTCTACAGTACTCAAAACAAAAAGTCTGTAGCTTTATACCCGAGTAAACAAAAAAAAAAAAAAGCAAACATTAATACATCCATCTCATATCCAGTTTATTTAATACCGTAGCAGTAAATACAGACAAGAGTTCTCGAATCTGGCAATGCTAGAGCTGGCGAGATACAGCTACCTATCAGATCAACAGTCTATTAGTAGTTCTGGAATTCTGTGTGTGCTGGAAAGCTGAAGGGTGTACATGAGTCGTCTTCAAGTTCAGACCCCTAGATATTGACAATACAGTTAAATACACTACTCCTGATATGGCAGAGCAGCATCTGCATAGAAATAAAGCAACACCGTTCCTGTCAACACTGAGAACTATATTCTGATATTTGTAGTCTTAAGTGAAATAAACAGTGTCTTTTCCTTAAAAAAAGGAAGTGATCTTTGGTCAATGCTTATTACAATGTGCTTTAGTTTTATTTTACAACAGTAATGCTAAGATTATAGAGGTTTTTTTATGTTACAGGGGTAGACATTTGAAAAATCAGTATTCTGCTATGACTGATAAAGTAATCTTACCAGTTTCAATGCAGGTAAAATTTCAGAGCAGAAGTAGGCTTCAGCTCAGCAACTTACAAAGACTGAATCCCAGCTGTCCTCTGGAATGGGTACGAGGCAGTAATTCATCTTCAGATCACTTCTCTTCCCTTTCATAATTTCTGTATGAGCACAGCACTTTCAAACACGCTGGGCTAAGCCCTTATTTAAGTTAAGTCTACACTAAGAGCTCTGAATGTCAATTGACAACATATTTAGACCCATCTGATGTTTAATATCCACATTTGAGAAGTGTAGCTAACATATTCCTTAGTGCTCTCTCAAGTGGCATTTCAGTACCATAGCGATGACTAGTTATAAAGACACTGGTCCTTAGGAAAAACACTCTATGCAAGTTAGGAGCACAGGTCTTACCAGCAGGCTGACCTTTAAATCCAGGCAGACATCCCAAAGAACTTGTGCTCTTTACCAGTCCATGTGCTTTTCAAGCTTCCACTCCCATCTAAAATTGAACAGGCACATTCACCTTACAGGTAAGGAAACTTTGTTACAGTCCACGAAAACTGCTCTGTGAAAGTGATCAGCCCAAGATGTTACACTGGCCTTACACTGGCCCTAGCCATAAAATTATTTCACTAAACAATGACCTTGCCAAAACCAGTTCAATGCTCACTGACTAACATTTCACAAACATTTCAGTTTCCACCCTCCTCAACCTTCTCTACTTTCTTTCACCACTCAAAAAAAAAAAAAAAAAAAGATACTAAAACAGGTGACAATACTGCTGAGTTTATCTATCTGCTTCCCTACTTCTGGTGCCTCTACAAGGCAGCTTTGCAGGTAAATACCTTTTGTAGATTTGGTGTCTAAGCATTTAATCCATATGAATTTCAGCAGGTGTTAGGCATCTTTAGGCACACAAGGATCTGAGCCACCCTTCCTTGAGTTTAACACAAATACGTTATCACATACAGCAGCAGTATTTTGCTTTTCTTTAGTGCAAGTTGTTCTTGCACAAAAAAACCCAACTACTTCTCAGAATTCTGAAGTAAGATTTTGATCAAGCAAGGCTGAGTTTATTGGAAATAACTGTTTATACTTCAGTCGCACCTAGAAGCTCCATCCAAGACCATGCTGGTGTTGAATAAATACAGACTAAAACTCTCCTCTGAAGAACTTATGAGATAAAGGGTGAGAGGAGCATCTTGGACTTTAAGTGACATAGCCCTAACACAGTAAATCTGTAGCAGAATTGGAAATAAAAGGTCAGGTCTTCTAGGTCTAGACCCTGCCCACTTGACCATACTATCTCCCACCTTTGGTTTCTACTGTCTTACTCCTCCAGACATTGACCTTTGAAGGAAATTTACTGAATCCCAAGAGCTGCTTGTGCTCCATTATTTCAGCTTATTCCTACTTCAAGACTAACCATGTTTTACACAGATTTCCTTCTCTTTCCAAACACATTGTTGATTAACTTGGCCATTGACTTCGATCCACTTGGTCGTCTCTTTTCCTTCACTTTGAAATTTGAGGTGATATTCCTCAGGACTTTTGTGAACATTGCCACAACTTCCTGATAATGTTCTGCTGCAGACAGTTCACAGAATTGGCACTTGTTATCCATTGCCAGCTTTTGTCCTTCATCCCAGCCAACTTCCCTCATGTGGCATAAATCCTGTTTATTACCAACCAAAAATACTGATGACTCTACCATTCTGAAATCAAAAAGGTTCCGATTAGAGAAAAGATATGTTACAATACTGTGCTATATAGAGTGTGTATGAAAAGTATGTATGTTCAGGATAATAGGCATTGCAAAAGAACAAATCAACCCGCTAACCTTGCTAAGTAGAGTTATAGTTTTCCATTTGCTGTAGTCAAACATCAAAGGATTTTCCAGACAAGCTATTCTCTATCAGTAAGTTTTCATTAGGTTCCTCTACTCAGTGAATTCATGTATTTTTCATCCACTGCTGTTTTCATACTCTATACTGCTGAGTATATTGTCAGCTCCTGGACTTCAGGAAGATGCAAGCTGATCATTATCTCCATTTGTAGATAAAAGCATAGAGTCAAAGAGATGCATCAGTGTCAGTGGCATAATTCAGAAGAAAACACAGGAATCCTAATTCCAAGTTTTTGCTAAAATTACTCCTTCCAGGGAAACCTTAATTACGAAAGGTCAGCAGTAAAACAGACAGAAAAGTGTTGTGTTTGTTTTTTTTTTACTCCACTTCTGATACAAGGAAAGGATTTCACTTATTTAGAAAGCACCTCAGCTGACTGACACACCACCACATGTACTCAGACTTGCAATTTTGGTGGTTCTTTTTGAAAGTAAGTAGTTTGTTTCTTACCATATGGTCACCCATGTGCACAAATAATGTTGGGGTCACCGCTAAAGGCAGTTTAGGAGACATTCATGGTATTAGATTCATATATTGTGGGAAATGCTTTCTTCAACCCCCACATTGGTGCATCTCCATTGGTAATAGAGTGGGGGAGTAAAAGCATAAGCTGACTATGCCAGCTTTTTACCCATGTAAATCACAGCAGACAGATTTATAGCAATTATTTAAATAGTAGTGCTGTAAGAAATATGAACAAAAATCCTGATGTACTTGGCTTTGGATACAGTGAAATAGATTGCAATTTGCAATACAGTTTACCTTCAGGTACCTTACTGTTGGTATTGTAATTATGCCAATAGGATGCCTCTGGATTTTAATTGCTACTAGGATGCCTACAGCTCACAGAAATGTTCTCAGCTTTTTTGTATGTTTGCTGAGGGAAACAAAAATAATGCCACTTACTTTTTACAAGCTCCTATGTGAGACTCTCGGATCCTGTACAGCAATGCTTTTGCAAATGCAAATGATGCTCTGTCACTGATGTCGTAAACAATGATAAATCCATCAGCCCAGTGGAGCTCGTCTGTGAGGGAGAGCTTCCCCCGCTGTGGCTGAAAGAAGTTCAAATTCACATGCAAAAAGAATGTCACTGTTGTCACTTCAGAGCATTTTCTTTGTCACTGTGAATGTGAGGATGTTGTATCTTTTCTTGCAAAAGATATTAATAGGTCTAGGTGCTGGCATTGAATTCAGCTGAGTCCTGCTCCAAAAGCCTAATAAATAACCTTCACTACAGATGGCACTTTGGATCATCGACAAATTCATTATGAAACATTTACACTTTAAGCAGTAAAATTGCATAACCTGTACAGCCATTGCTAATGCTGAATATTCTGCAGAGTTACAGGAGAATGAAAGGTACAGGAGCCACCAGTATTCGTGCTCTTTCTGGTTATAGCTCTGTTTTGCATGTTCCTAATATTCTGACTGCAGTGAGCTTAATTTGTTAAAAATTCTTTGTTCCCACTCATTTCTTCTGTTTCTTCTTTGCATTGTTCAAGTCTGAAACAGTATTTACCCATAGGATAAATTTCTATAGGGCTAGGGAAAAAAAAAAATCTCCTTTCAAGCTGCAGTTGACTTTAACAAAACTGGTGACAAAAGGCACGCAAGTGATAATGGGGTTGTACCAGTCCTTGAGTCCTTTCACCCCAAGAAAGCATCACACTGATTTCTAGAAAGCAACAGCTGCCCATTAAGCTAACAAATGTAATTTCAAAACTACTTTAAATTAGCTTATCCCTGCAGATGGTTTAGCAGCAGCTAGCAAGACCATGTGACCCAAGATAGGTAAAATACTGGAAGCTGACCAAAAAAAAAAAAAAAAAGGAAATTTACTTTTGCTCTGTGGAAAACTCATCTTGGATAGTAATTTGAGGACTGTTTAAGTTGTTCCCTCACTAGTTTACTATTTTGCTCCTTGCAATGCATAGCCTCCACCAACATACCACCCTAGTTGCATTGATTAGCTCAGCATCAGGGCAACACTGTAGCATCATAAACAGCTGTACTGGGAAGGCTGCAATTTACCATGAGGGATGGTAACTGAACACTGGCAGTGAAAGGAGATGCATGAAAAAGCAAAGATGACACAGTTTTCCAGAACTATTTGAATACCTCAGTATCTTTAATACAACAGGTTTGGTTTTTTTTTTTTTTAATATTGTGGTGACTGTGCAGCAGGTTTAGGGGCAGAAAAGGTGACTTGTGTGTGTCACAGCTGTTTCCCAGATTGATCATTGAATATCTTGAGTTGGAACAGACCCATAATGATCATGGAGTCCAACTCCCTGCTCCTCACAGGACTACCCGAAACTAAATCATATGACTAAAAGCATCATCCAGACACACCTTGAACCCTGGCAGGCTTGGTGCCGTGACCACTTCCCTGGGGAGCTTGTTCCAGTGACCCACCATGCTCTCAGCGAACCTTTTCCTAATGTCCAATTTGAACTTCCCCGATGCAGGTTCATTCCATTTCCTCCTGTTCTATCGCCAGTCACCAGAGAGAGGAGATCAGCACCTCCCACTCTGCTGCCCCCTTTGAGGAAGTTGTAGACTGCGATGAGATCACACCTCAGCCTTCTCTTCTCCAAGCTGAGCAAACAAAGTGACCTCAGCCACTCCTCGTCACTCTTGCCCTCGAGGCCTTTCACCGTCTTGGTCACCCTCCTCTGGACACACTCTAAGAGTTTGATGTCCTTCTTATATTGAGGTGCCCAAAACTGCACATACTAGTTGAGGTGGGGCTGCACCAGTACAGTGTAGAGTGGGACAATCGCCTTGACTGGCTAGCTATGCTGTGCTTGATGCACCCCAGGACACAGTTAGCCCTTTTGGCTGCCACGGCACACTGTTCACTCATATTCAACTTGCCATCAACCCAAACCTCCACATCTCTTTCCGCAGGGTTGCTGACCAGCTTCTCATCCCCAATTATAACCAGGATTACCCCATCCCAGGTGGGGAATCCGACACTTGCTCCTGTTAAATTTCATAAGCTTTGTGATTGCCCAGCTCTCTAGTCTATCCAGATCTCTCTGCAAGGCCTCTCTACCCTTGAGGAATCCACAGCTCCTCCTACTTTAGTATAATTGGCAAGCTTACTTAATGTACAATCGATTCCTGCATCCAGATCATTTATAAAAACATTAAAGATCACTGGCCCTAAAAGTGAGCCCTGGGGAACCCCACTGGTGACTGGCCACCAGCCTGATGTAACCCCATTTACTATAACTCTTTGAGCTTGACCCATCAGCCAACTGTTCACACAATGTACTATGGACTTGTCTAGCTATATGCTGGACATTTTGATACTGTCAGAGACAGTATCAAAAGCTTTGCTAAAATCCAAAACCCCCACCTTTGCTGGCTTCCCTTGGTCAACTAGATGGGTGACCCTGTCATAAAAGGAAATTAAGTTAGTTAAGCAGGATTTTCCCTTAATGAACCTGTGATAAAGAGACAGTGAGCTTTGCAGAACAGGGATCCAGCTACTAGAGGGAAGCCTCAGAGAGCAGCAAGATTTCAGGAAGCAGAAACAAAAATTGGGACTCTTCCTTCCCTAGTTTCGCCTCCTCTCAGAACCTGCTTTTCTTCCCCATGGGATACAGAACCTCCATACCCCATCCGTCTCTTTCTAGAATCACCAGTTCCATCAGACAAAAAAGCAATATCATCACTACTTGCTGCCTATTCTTCTGCAGGCACCAAAGAGAAGTCGGGAAGAGAATAGCAGAAGGCAGCAAACAGCTAAAGTTAGGCCTTGTTCCTAAGGAAGAACTGGGACAAGAGAGCTCAATGAATGCTGGCAAGAGGAGTTGCCCTTAACACAGCTGGTCTCTGGTCTCCTTAAAAGCAAAAACATGCCAAAACCGTAGCAAACAAAGTCTCTACCCATAATGTAGTCTAATCTGCTTTACCCTAGATAGCTGCTACTCCTCATGTTTCAAGTATCTTAATAAAGTGTTCATAAGCCACAGGATTTAATATGACAGTAAGTGGAAGCTATAAGTGGGCTTAGGAAAGAGGTTTGAGGTAGGTGGAAACAGTAGCTTCTAACAGATTGTATGGCAAGGGAGGAGTCTATAGTGTAACATGGCACAGTGACTATTTCAGGATCCCCATTGCCATGGGACAAGCAATACTGTTGCCTGTCTCTAGGCAGGCTGATTTGTGTGGTGGTTCATTTTATGTGCTCACTGGGTTAAGTTTTTAAGTCCTTGAATTTAAGTCTGAGTCAGACTTTCAGTGCTTTGGCATTCATTATCCTAGTTGGCAAGAGGCAAGATCACTGCCCAAAAAAGAACCTTGTGAGCTAATGCTATTAGTCAGACAGACCTACCTAGGTCTGCATGTGTTACACAGTACCAAAGTTTCTCTACTCCTGTAATAGCAGGAAAGAAATACAAAAAGCTGTATTACAAAGTGGTTTATTGTGATCAAAGTTCAGCTGTCGACATGTACAAGCCTGCATTATGGTTCTCCTTGGATCTGTTCTGTGAATGCAAGTCTTACTTCCAGGCCTACCTACTTTGACTGTTTCTGCAGACATTTAATAAACTGCTTGCTTTATAAACTAAATTTCATCCATTTTGGGCATTTGAGGAAACTGCATCCTGTAACTTATCTCTGTATTTGTCTGTATAATGCAGAAGTGGGAAAAGAGATTTCTGTTAGTAATATTCCAAAAACGCAGAAGCATTTACAGAAAATTTAAGCAACGAAGGGCTTCTTCCATGAAATGGGAAAGTACTCAGCAGTTCTGAGCCACAGCAACTATAAAATTTCAGTCTTTTCAAAAAAACATCAAGCACAAATTCCAAGAACCAGACAGAAAGGTTGTAACCCCCCAACTCTTCCTACCATTACACAGGTAGAATGAGGAACAGCCTTTCTTTGCCCCCCTAAAATTCTTACCTGTGAACAAGGGTCATAAATTTCCAAGTGTATCTGCTTCCCATCCAGGCATAAGTGTTTAGTGTAGATGCATTCTAAAAGACACATGGCATTCAAAGAAAACCAGAATTAGTGTGATTGGAGATAGTGGTCAAAAGAAAAGGTGGCAAAGGTGAGATTCACTAATACTGAGGGGACATTTAGTTCCTTGGGTATTGTTTAGTTTTGCGGGTTTTTTTTGTGTTTGGTTGTTTTGGGTTTTGGTTTATTTTTTGACACTGGAAACAAGCCTATTTCATTTTGCAACACCTGAGCTGCCCAACCAGGCTGACCACATCACTTGACTGTTGTGTTCCCATGGAAGTGTCGGTGCAATGAATACTTTTAGACCCTAGTTTTCCTCTTCCAAAATGGAGGCAAAGGGGATGCACAATGCTCAGAATCAGCTAAATGCTGATGATTACTTAGCTTGCTACCAAGGTTCAGGATTATGAAAGTAGTAAGCCAGCCTATGTGTAAATTCTGATTCTGCACAGAAGTAATTATTTGGTAGTAATGTTTATTTACTATGAAATCTGGTACTTTAAGATTTCTCATGCTAGGTAGCATTAGATCAATAGTATTTACAGGATCATGTCCCTAGACTAGATCTTAAGATATTTCCATAGTGTCAGTTCTCCTATTTAGGACTCTCCACCAGCACTAGCAACCCTGGCAACTCTAGTGCAGTCAGACCATCACTGCTATTTTAAGCAGTGGGTTGTTCTAAGCAAATGTAACCAACTTGTGTTCATGGCACTGAACTAACGAGCTGTTTGCAATATAATTCCTCAGAGCAACTGAGCTACAAAGACAAGAACTGGTGTTGGCACTACTGAAAATACACTTCAAACTGTGTGTAATGAAGGTATAGATATCTCTGGAACCGAGCATCTTCAGTTCAGCACCATGTTCATCTTAAGCATTCTTCATGCATGTCTTAAGAGTTCATCTGATGATAAACTATCAGTCTCAAGCATCCCAGGGCATCAAATCTGCAGCCCCTTGGTGGATTCTATAGTTAAACAAACTTTTAATTAACACTTTGACTCCACTAAAAGTGTTCTAGGATGGTCTTCTATTTCATCACTCCTATTCCAACTTTTCTCTTCCTTCCTCCTGTCTAGAAATAGAGCTAAGCTTATCTTCCAACAAACACTTGTTTAAAAACAAAAACGTATCGGGAGTTTGACACGCCTTTTCTGATACTTACAGTATCAGAGGGTCAGAACAAGGAAACCTGGTTTTAGTTGTATGTAGCTTAGGACACACATGGAGCATGGAGAGCACTACATAACTTACATGTGACAGCTTAGACTTAGATAAGCCATCTGGGACACAAACTGCCTTTTCAGTCTGTGTTTGTATAGTTACAACATTGGTAGAGCATTTGTTTACAACTATAACTCTACTTTCAGAATAAGTTCATCTGGATACATTCAATGCAATTCAGCTTAGTACTGCTTTTTTTTTTATGGATCATGGAATGCTACTCTGATTTTTGTAAAAAGAGGCTTTTGGAAAAGTCTTTCACTTTAGCAGGGAAAGTGAAGTAGATAGCAGTCTCCTTTCCTTGTTAAGTTTTGGGATTTCTCATCCCCATCAGCTGGAGTGGCACACTTCCAAAGGTGTTTGCCTATCAGTTAAATAGTGCTTCTACCCAGGATGTGAAAGTTCAAGTCCTGCTTTGCCATTTTCCAAGATCTTAGAAGTGTCTTAAGGATCAGCATATTTGTTCTGGCATGAATGAGAAGTTCTATCCTCAGCATGGTGAGGCTTTCTACAAAGCTATCAAGTCAGTGTATTCCTGCAAAAGCAGGGGGCTTTGCATTATGCTTTGATTAACCAGTAGTGCCTGATAAACAATCTGTTTCACCTCTCCTCTAGAGCTGAGAAGGAGATATTCAATAGAACAGGTGTTGGGTTTTTTTTTTCCCCAGTCTATTTCTTTACTCTCTTCTTTATCTCCTCTCTGATTGAGCTTACTGTAATCTATCCACACTTCGCACATGCAGCCCGGTTATCTTTCCCTCCTAAGTCCCTTCACAGTTGCTTTGCGACGAGCATTTCGCCAGCCCCCGTGCCCGGGCGCACTAGTGGAGCTTTAGGTGATCTCTCCGCAGATACCGGGCTTGCCTTTTCCCATCTTCAAAGCCTACGCTTAATCAGGAACTCTCGCTGATAAGCAAGCGAAAACTTAAGCCTTTACAAAAAGTTCTGCGAAACTGCGCTTATACCCAATTTCTTGTTCAAGTAAGTGTTTGAAGCGTCGCATCTAGCGCTCCCCGGGGAACCCGCACCACACAGCCCCGAGTGGAGGCCCC
>NW_009212363.1:0-21794 GCF_000690835.1 Fulmarus glacialis
TGCCTGCCAGGTTAAACCACGACAGTGAAGAATAAAGTATTTTATGCAAAAGAGTTATTGAAAATTACAGAAATTGTGCATAGCAGAAGCATTCTTCCTGAGAACACGTGTGGGGAAATGTTAAGTAGCATTTCTGCTTCTTCTAGTGTCCCAGCAAAGGCTGATGCCCTTAGGAGAAGCAGAGCTGCTGATTGGTTTGTATCTTGTAATTACTTTATTTTAATCTTTGTATGACATTTCGATATTAGAAACCTGCTGTAAATCCTTTTCAATTTCTGATCAATTTTCTTTGATTGCCTGTGTGGTTTTGTCTTTGTTTATCAGTTTGCTTTTATGCCAGATTTAAAGAAAAATCTTTCCCATGCCTTCTCCTCCCATGCAAATGACAAGCTTTCCCTTTGGGAGGTTTCATAGCTCTCCCCTTCTAAGAAAGAACTTAATGTCTTTCAGTATCATCAGCACCAGGTGAGATGATGCCATCTACCTCACCACCTCACAGCAAACTCACGCAAGACATTTCAGAAATGACCACTCCATTGCAAATTCTGGTGTAGCCCGTAAGAAAACGAACACTTAACTCAACTGTGATGTATATCAACTTATGTTGTGTATTTTCAAAATGAACTCCTTAACCCGTATAAATAAAGGGCAGTGAATTTGTGTGATGGTTTTAAAGTTAGTATTTTTCATAGAGAAGCATACATTACCCTTTGCAGTGGGGTTCACCATCTCCTCTGCTGTCAGCAAATGCCCAGGTGCAATTCAGATAACTACCATGTAAACATCTAAACAACTTCAAAGCTCTGCGCTCCCAGTCATTTGCCTTATGTTCTGCCTTACCTGCCAAGATTACGCAGAACAGTATACCCCTGGTGAGAAAAGTTGGGTGAATTTATGCTGCGTTAGGACTTGAGAACCCCTTCTGCACATGTGAACTAAGGACACGAGGGCTGCAATGCAGCAAAGGAACGAACACACGTGTATGGTTTGAAATTATTTAGACTAGGCATGCTTGATGTTAAGCATATGCTTAATTATTTTTATACACTAACTGTGGTGTTGGGCTGCATTTGACTCAACTCAGTCTGGAGAGACTGGAGCTGGAAGCCTCCACTACCACACACACATAATGCATGAACCATAATCACCCCCCCTTCCCCTCCCCAAATAAGTATACACACATGTATCTACACATATATATATGTGCCTCTGATTCACCCACCCTTCTAAATTTTTCCCTTCAAAAATTGCTGAGGTTCTGAGAGAGCAGAAATTTGTGTGCCCATATACTGAAGGTGCTGCTGGCTTAATCTGTGACCTCCAGCAAGTCAGTGCAGCACTGACTGAGTGAAGGAATGGATGGATGTTCTTCAGCTCATCATGAGCATCTCCGCTCCTACAGTGACACTTGGATTACTGCCATCCAGACCAAACCCTTAATCAGTTTGGTCTCTAACTTCTGCATCAGTATCACTACTAATATACGTGTCCAAAGCCTAACTGAAAGCCAGAAGTAAAAAATGTTAGGGTATCCACAACCATAATCATATTTTATAATTTATATTTTCTTGTCATACAGATATCATAAAGTGTCTCTACAGAAGCATTAATCTCTTGACTTTTCTGCATCACACCATGTTTAAAATTATGGACAAAAATAATGAGATACTTGGTTGCCTGCATGCACCCTTCCCTTGCAACAGAAGAGAGCAGAGATTTATTAGGGACTGGCTCGAATTCTCTCCTCCTCTCTCTCTCTCTCTCTCACACACACTCCTGCCTAGCTGAAAGCAGCTTCAAACTCATTTAAATATAGGTACTACTGACTCAAGCTATTTTACAGCAAAAAAAAGACATACTTCTTGAAATAGGATAAAATAACTATACTCCCACAGAGGGGTTTTAAAATTGGCATGTATTATTTCTCAGCTGTCATGGACAGCCAAAACAAATATATTCACAGAACTATCTCCATACCTTATGCTCCTATATGATGAACTGATTTTATGCTTCTCTGCAATGCAGACAAACATTTCATTTCTCTTCCTTTTTTTTTTTTTTTGTAGCTAAGCACTATGACCTTCCTAAAAATATTCAAGGATCCTTTAGTGGAAAGCTCCACAATCTTCTCACAGTGTTACTGTTCAGTAGCTCAGTATGATCTCTGAACTGAATTTCAGATTATATAATTCCCAAAAAAGTGGTATTAGGCAAGTTTCAGACAATTAAAGTAAGAAGAAATATTTCATAGCATTGCCTAACATTTATAACAATATTTGTTGCATAATTTTTATACTGCTCACATGCATATCATGGAATACAACTAAACACTGACAGAATTAATGAAGATTTTTCTATCACCTTGCATATCTCGTTGTCCTTAATCACTGTGAGACAAAATCATCCTTCTCTGTTTTCCGTTTCATAATTCAAGTTAATGGCCACTGCTTGAAATTTGTTTTTATAGTTAGATTTAAGGCACTATTCATCTTTTGAGAAGCACTGATTTGATGAAAAACACCATTGCTTCAGCTGGTCTTAAATCAAGGTGGGTGTGATTTATACGAACTGAAAGTCAGGTCCAACAAGAATAAACTTTTAAAGTGAAAATTATTGCTGTCAACTCTGAAAATGGAAAAACCCAACAGTAAAGGATGCACCTACTGATCCACATCTATCCTCTGTATAGTTTTACTCAGTCAACCATAATGACTAAAAATAATACTAATTCACAACACAACATCTAAACTCAGGAAGCGGCTATTGCTATTCTGTTTTTTAAAAGTATTTCCTAATTGGTGTATTCTAATGTTCCAGGAAGAATTAGAATGTGAAGCATTCGAAAAGGGCCTCTCAGTGGGCAAAACCTACTAATTAATGCAAGAAAGGGATCTCAGCTTCCTATGTCCTCTGACTGGGCTTCTGGACTATTGTCAAAATGCACATCTGTCAACAACCTTGGTGATACCAGCTGCTGGAAAACTGGATGCTGAGATGCCTCTCTGCCTTTGCAGCTTGAATTCTGTTTCAGCATGGAGACATACAATTGATCAGTAATTCTTTTGTTATATTATTGGGGGGAGTGATGGTGGCTCTTCCAAAGTTTCATGGCTGTAAGATAACCAGCTCCCCACTCCTTGGGGACCTCCATGCTGTACAGAGAACAATAGCTGTCAGCAGCACCTGGACACATGGATGGGGCAGAAGCTACAGGACTTTCCACCAGAAACTCCATCTGAATAATCAGACTTGCTGGGGAGCAGTTTGGATGTAACCAAGATAGCCACAGTTCTGGAGACAATCATGTGAAACAACCACATGTGCGAGTGCTTAAATTGCCTGAGCATTAGTATGCTTTTATGGTAGATGGTGGAAAACAACCGGCATCAAATCATGCTTCCCTTTGCCACTTAAACCAAGAAAGTGGAAGAAGTTCTACCAAGACTTAGGTAGCTCTCCAAAAAATAAATAAATAACAGTATAAAAATATAACAAAGAAACAAATACAAGAAAGAATAAAAATGTAACACATCCAATTTGCTCTGTTACGGGACTTAAATGTCTTTCCAAGAAAAGTCCTGGAGGACAGCTCTGCTAACAAGAGTGGCAGACAACAGAAGCATTAGCAGTGGATTATCAGAGCAAATTCTAGTGGACTGGATTCTCAGCTGTGGTATGTCCTAGGCAGATTTCCTACAAGACCCAGAAGTTGGAGCAATCATTTTGTACTTCATGGGGTAATGACATGACAAGAAAAGAGAGATGCCACATTACAGTCATTCTGCTTCCTGCACTCCAATTCGTAGCGACATGTAGCTGAGGACATATCCATACTACAAATGCAGTAGGACAGGATCTTTAGATAATTATGAGTAGCTGTTTAGCCACAGAAGCATGTAGCTTTATGCAATTGAGTTTTCAAAGGCCACTGGCCGCTTGACAGCTGATGGTAAAAGTTTGAGGTCCTTCTCCCAGGATTAGCTGTACCTCAAGACTGGTGGCTAGGTCTTGACTTAATCTAGGACCTACCACACTCATGAGAGCTTGAAGGAGACCATTAGATTCGTAAAACCTTACTATGAGCTGCTAGAGATCTGCCGCGAATTACAGAATGTCTGGAATTTTGATCTGCTTATTATTTAAGTTCAAATGTTGCATCCCTTACAGCAATAGCTGTGACTTAATGGCCACTTGCATTTTCACATTCAGGGCCTTCCAGGATTTTTAGGCTGTCTTTAAAACCCATCTGTCACTAGGAATACCTATTAATATTTTATTGCTGATGAAAAGAAGAAACATTCAATTAAAGCATTAATTTAAAAAGCGAAGTGTTTACACTAAACCAAATACAACAGCATAAAATCAGATACAAGGATGTACTTCATGACAGTATATTTTAGCTCGTCAAGAATAAGAGCCATGCACTGTGCCAAGCCTCCTTATCATATACATGATTAAAGAATATGTCATTCTGGCCAGATGATTTAAGAAGGGAGGAGAGGCCTTACCTATAAATTAATTTGACTGTGAGTTTAAGGAATTATCATTATTTCACTGACTCTTTTACATTTCAAAATCTTAGTATCCCTTTAGTCCAAATGCATAGCTATGCAAGCCCAATCAGGCAGCAAACCCTGGGCATATGTATTATCATGATATGCTACCGGGAGTTCCTCTAGTCTTCATGCTAAACATTCTAAGGCTCTTTATAGAAAACAGCCTGATTTCTTGCTGCATTTTCTCTACTACTTATTGCAATATTCACTTTCACTCTGCAATAAATCTAATACAATTCAAATCTAATCTTAGGCAAACCTAAGCTCATTCTTGACTAAAATGCATTCTAGCACGAACACTTTGATTTTAGTAAATAATCAGTCAGACAAATGACAATTCTAGGATGACTTTTATCTCCAACAGTTCTGGAGGAAAGAAAAAGAGACTCAAATTACCTTCTACACAAGGGTTGTTTCACAATTGCTACCAGAATGTACCCACCTCTCTTATCTCAAAAGTCTTAGAGTTTTTGATCCTGTGTTGTGCTTTTGCAGTACACTACCTGCTAGCTTTTTGATAGTCACAGTGGTTTTGAGTACCTATTGAGAGCATTTTCCATATAAGCTTAAAGCACCAATTCAACACAGCAATGTGAGAAAGGTGCAATTCACCACTAACACACTGTTATTTTTTATTACTTATGTTACAAACCACCACATGTTCAGGATGCAACCAGGAATGAGATCACTTTTGTAGGGGAACATAAAATATACGAAAAATTAGGTGAAAAACTATGCGAAACACTATGCGTATGTATCGGATGAAAAGACGACCCTTGCCTCAAAGACCTTACAGACTAGTCAAGACTTTCATTCCAGATGCTACAGTGAAGAAGACATCTGACATCTGCAATTGCGAAGGGAACAACTTTGCTCAGCTGGGTGCCTGTTCTCAAAAGTGTAATCCAAGCTTGGATCTCAAGTGGATGGAGGATAAAATGTGTAGGCAGGCTCATGAGCTCCAGAGAGGACGAGGAGCTCAGAAACCCCCAGAGCTCAGCATTTCACACCAGCCAGTTGCAGACTGCTACGCCAGGAGAGAGGCTGTACGGATGGCGCTCAAGAACTGTAGCTGTCACCACTATAGGATGCTCAGGTGCCTACCACAGACGCTCACCATTTCTGAACCGGTGCCAGCAGATAATGGATGCAAAAAAAGAGGTGGTCTTTTTACTGCCATTAGTTCTGCCTCTAACAATGTTTGTAATTAAAACCTGAAACTTGCCATTTTGCATACACAAGGAAATAAGTATTTACAGGTGATTTCAATACAGCGCTAATTTTCCAAGATACTCTGTTTCAGCGGCCATTCTAGAACAAAAAGCAAAAGATTTTAAAGAAAAAAAATGTAATGAATTCCTGGCAAATTTTACATTCCCCTTTAAAAAAAATTACATACACCCTCCCTTCCTCCCTTCCCTCCAGCAAATACCATTCATGTTTAAGATTAGATTATTTTTCTCCTGATTCCTCTTTAGCTGCCAGAGCGTGACTCATTGTCAGATTGATTTAATTACAATTACAGACCTTGTTCTTCTGGTGTTACAAGTAAAAACTAGGAAACATAAAGGAAAAGGTCAATACAGAAAGACCGTACAAGCCAGGAGATGTTAAACAGTGCCATTAGTGATTACTGTTGATTTCAATTGGGTAGTAATTGCTTAATCTAAGATTTTTTACAATAATGCAACAGAAATCAGTTACATTTTGCAGGTCCCTACCTGAAAGGTTGGGTTTGTTTCTGTGCCACGCATTACAGTTTTTAGATCTTGGGATAAGAGTGAAACAAGCATATAATAGTTTAATAAAAGGGACATTGCATGGTTACTGTTAGGAGAATCAGAAAGATCAGTTATCCATGTAACACAAGCATATGTTATTTTGAAAGATTTATAAATTTGGTAATAGAGATAATATAATATCAACTGTTCTAAGACATTAGCAAAGTTTTTTCAAAAGATGTTTGCGAAGTTAATTTTTAAAATATTATTATCCTGGAGATATTATAATGTAAGTGTAATGTTAACTTACAGAACAAGGCATATTGAACATACTGTGCAGTGTCTAAGCAATGGATATAGTTTATGATTATACACTTTGAAGGTAAAAGTATACTTAGAGAGAGTGAAACTCTTTTCCCGAGAAGACCTATCAGTTGTTTGTCTTTAAGTTGCTTCTAGGAAGCCAAAGAGAAAGGTCGAGTCTACGGATCTTGCTTTGTCAGAAAGCTTATTTAGTATTAGTAACCAAGAGCATTAAACTTGTACCTTACTGTAATAACTGTAATAATTTTCATATTTTCATGTACTTCTCATTTTCAGAGAGAACCTAATTAGAGAGTAGGTATTTAACTGCACTATCCTCATCACTGCCTTTATCTAACAGCCTACATTATGTAGCTAAATATTTCACCCCTGAGAGTCTCCTCAATTTGTTCTGAGATGCTGACATGGTTATAATAAAAAACACAGCTACCTTAGCAGTTTTGCAGGGGAAACAATTAGTAAACCAGTAATATTTGGCATTTCAGAATCAATTAGCTCTGCTGGAGAAGTTCTACAAATACAATATGGATGCAGTAACACTTTGGAAGATGTTATTAATGCCAGAGGAGAAATAAATACAATTGTTAGGGCTATTCACTGCTTAAATTTATTTACTATGTTTCATTCTGGAAAAAAAAAAAGTAAGGCTCATAATTGCAGATAAGATATTAGGTGTAACAAGTAATATTGTTTGTGAATGGTTAATTAAACAGATATAATTTTAAAGCAGGCTAGAAACATAAAGTGCAGGTCACCTGAAAAACTCTGTACTGCGAAGAGACACCTCCTGGTATCCTGAACTCTTTTATCCACAGGGACATGCCTCTTACAGAACATGAGTGTCCTCAGCAGCGGCTAAGGCAGTTCCACAGAGGAGACTCAGTTCAAGAACAGAATAGGGTGAATGAAAATGAGGAGTCGAGAAAAAATCAGAATTTTCATTGCAGCATTTTTGTCATAAATAATGAAAAATCAAAATTATGTAAGATATGAAAAAATTAACAAACCAATGTTGGAAATGTTCAATTAATTTTCATATGTAACTGAAAAGAAATGCTTTGATAATCCCAATCATTAAGATGCTAGATTTTGGCACGTGGAACAAAGCAAGTTTGAGTTAGTCTAACAGTACGTTGCACAGGTGGGATTCAATTCACCTAGTAGTAGGTGTCTACAATGCAAACATTTACAGCTGAGCCAGTCATTCTATATGGGGTATCAGTCATCTCACAAAATAAACTTCTGAATAGATCACTCTCCAAAGGTGCCTGTTTTGGCCTTTGACTGGGATAACCATCTCCTCTTACACGTAAAAAGTCAGAAAAATCAACCTATGCGTTTTGTAGAAACAGCGTTTTCCACAGAACTTCAGTTGTGCAGCATTTGCCTTGTCTAACTGAATAGTCCCGTGAAGTCTGCAGTGGTACTATCTGACCTCTGTGCAGTACCAAGGTTTACGGAAGGTACCCAACAAATGTGAAAAATCTGAAACAACCAAAAAATGTAACCGCCTCATATGAGGTGTGAATAATCTAAAAGACTATTTGAAAGTAGATGCTAACAGACAAAACTGCTGATGCCAAGTTGCTTTCTTCAGAGTAAATACATCTCAGTGAAAAACATATGTTTGATATCAAAGCTGCCTCCAAGGAGACAGTAGATGTTTGCCTAAGTTTTTCAAAACACTTATATTTCCAACAGTCTGAAATTTAGGATTTGATTGATACAGCAGATCTAGCCCTTATAAAGATATTTACTGAATGCTCAACAGGTGAATTACAGAGGAACTGACAGAAAAGATGTTGAGAAATACAAGGTGATGCCTTGTCATGCAAAATAACATGATACAGGCTGGTTAATGACCTATATATGTTGACATGCATTCTCTGTTGGTTGTGATATACCACCTGCAGGTCACTGGCCCCTGCTGCTCAGATACCATCCCCCCCGAGACCCTCACACGTACCACTACTCCTCCCCTCCGTTCCCCCAAGACTTGCTGTTGGAAGGGTTCTTGTGGGCACCTCCATCGCCTCTTCCAGTGAAAAGGCAGCGAGTTACCCAAGACCTACCACTAAAACCATTTCAGCTAACCCAGCTGAAACAGGTTACAGCATCTTAAATGAGCAGTTTGAAGGCGAGACTCGGAGAAGTAGTAACTGGCCAGGTGGTGAAGTGCAGGAGGATATGGAAACATTTGCAGCTGGGACAGCTACAGCAAGAAGAGGGTGTGTTTATTTCCTAAAGAAATGGAGCAGTGTGCCATTATGATAGCTCAATGATACTCCGCTCTCTGGCTTGCTCCAGCCAAAAGAAGCTGATGAGATGTTAGGATACACAGAGAGTAGAAAGGAGAACGGCACTGATAACATGGTGATGTCTTTCTGTGAATTAGTGTGCAGTGTCATGTAGGACATCGTGGAAGCATTTTTGGTCATCTTCTCCCAAATGCAGAATCACAAACTTGGAGAGGATTCACAGAGGGACCACTGAGAGTTGTCAAAATTTATGGAGAGAGCATGAAAAGAAAGGGATGGTTGCTCCTAGGACGGAAATTAGCAGCATGGGAAATATTCCAAAGCGCGTAAACAAGAAAACGTGTATCAAGGACTCTGTCTTAACTTAATTTGTAACTCCAGAACAAGGATATCCAAACCCATGAATTTTAAAAATGGTAATAGGAAACAGCTTTTTCACAAAACAGGAAATTATACTGTGGCATACATTTCTACAGGAGGTTTTGAGAGCAAGAGCTTAGCAATAGTCAAAAGAACTCAGACACCTTTTTGGGTATCAGAAATATACAGATTTACTATTTTTCAAGCCACTGCATTTTGGAAACGAAATGACTTGAATAAGCCTATTTTCACACAGGAGCCAAGTTCTCAGGGTGGAGGATGAGACCCATACTGTTAGCAGCTTATTCCATGTAAGCCTACTCACCAGGCTATCCAAGTATCGATGCTCTTCTTTGAAATTTCTGTTTCTGGCCACTCTGAAGAAAGACACCGTGGATCTCATCCAAATGACAAGTCTTATGCCCCCCCAAATGTCTAGCAAACATTCAAAGAGGAGTTAAATGTAACCCTAGAAGATGCTTTAAAGTTATCATTAATTATAATTATGTTTTAAAGTAACAAATAACAGCCACGAGTGAAGCGCCTTAATTTTCTTTGCCTTCATTTTTCATTTCTTTACTTTCCTTAGTAGAAAACTCTAGATAGTCTGGGCTGTGCAACACAATCCACTCATCAAACTAATTACAGTATAAATTTCTACTCAATTTGTTAAATAAGCATTAGTTAGAAACTTCTTGGGAAACCCTTCAAACATAGTGAAAACCTCCCTTTATATAAATCATTTGAAAGAATATAAGAAAGGGAAAAAATCCATTGAAATTTAGCTCTTAGAAAGCTGATGAATAAGCTAATCTGCTACTGAGTGGCTCAATGTTCAATTGTTTAAAAATGGCATAGGAACAAAACCCCAGGAGAATGCCATTGTTCTGAGCTATTTTCTTTTCTTAATTAGACGTAATGCTATTTTATAAACCCACTATTCTCTTTTTTGTGTGTCTTCGATCTGAACACATAAATATGCAAAATATAGAAAATAAGTACCACAAATAACTTCCAAAGCTAAAACTTGCACCTTAAATTGGAATTGCAGTCCTGAGTAAATTACTGAATTTAGGCTTCTTTTAGGATATAAATTGAGTATGTTAATTTTATTCAGCAAAAACAATGGCACAGTACACATACATACAAAACCCACCAGAAATAAGGGAAGGTCACTGGGCTAATCACTTTGGCTTATTTCCCTTTTCTGTACTCCCATCTGCCTATTTTCTCTGCTCTTCATATTTAAAAGGAACAACTTGAATGTAGTTAGGCCAAAATTTGACCTATTTTTTTTGCTCATTTTAATGAATTTCTTTTTTTGGCAACACCTCTGTAATTTCTATACCTTTTATTTCACAGACGATTTCTCTTTAAAGCAAACTAAATAATGCCACGATTCTGCCACCGATGAGAAAACCTGTAACAGTACACTACTGAATCATCATCACCAGGGATAGATCTTTGCATTCAGACGGTGTCGTATGCAGCATGGGTGTCTGTACATTGAGAAACAGGTCACCTTAAGCCTACATGAAATTGCTATTAGCAAGTCTGCAGATCAAACTAACAGAAACAGAAGAGCATATTTCAAGAACACAGTTACTTGGAAGCGTATTCTTTTCACATAATTTTGTGCAAATAGATTCACTTCACTTCATATTAAAATGCAGTACTTTGCTCTGAATCATCTCCTCCCAGGCCAGCACAGCCCGCGTTACTTATTAATCAAAGATTGTGGAAAAGGAATTTTATCAGTAGTTGAGTACAATCGTTTGAGAGGAAAGAAAACAACCTTAAGTACAAAAATCAAATCAAGTGCTACAAAAAGTACTCTGTTCTGGTATCAGTGATGCCAACTTTTGAAAAGGAATATTTAAAATTGCTCCAGGATGGAAATGGAGCCAAAACTCACTGCAGAAACAGACAAACCTGCCAACTCCTTACAACAGATCTCAAGACCTAGTAACACGCCAATCTGCAAGTAAATTCCCGCAATTGCTCTCAAATCAGTTCAGGAGTGACCGGGACTCACGGACCGCAACAGCTAACAGCTCATGAGGGCTCTGCATGCTGGGATGAGCAATGAGGAACCCAAGAACTTGCAAGAGATCCTGAATTACTGCTTTCTTTCCCAAACTTACCTTCCCACTCTCTGTTTTATTTTTTGGCATGGGTAAAGTATAAATAAAAATCTAACAGAGCTTTAACGAGGATTGAATAAAGGACAAAGAAGAGATTATGTAGGCAGACTTAACTGGAAAGGGAAAATAAAAAAATATAAAGCAAAGACTCTTCAAAAGAACTGCTTTTAGATTATGGACCCCACTCAGAAATCACATCCCAGCCCTGACGGAATTGTCTTTCCAGCCACTTTCCGTGCTTGGCAGATAAGATGCAGAGAAAAACAGTTTGGGTGCAGTTGCCAACCTGAATTTTATGGGACCATGCCAGGCTACCCTAATCACATTCATACCATCTTGCTTTAGCTTTCTGAAGCCTCTAAGAAGAAGCAGGTTTGCAATGCAAGATGGCCCAGTGAAAACCAAAGGAACAGAAAGCCCGAAACAAAGTGGCTCTGGAGCAGAAAAGTTGGTATCTCCTGTTATTTCTCATGGATCCAAAGCAAACTCAGGATGTCATCTTAGATTTTCCACCAGTCTCCAGCTAGTCTGAGACAGTTTAGCTCACCTGCTTACACTTTCAGAGCTCTCGTAAGATAAGCTGATGGTGGTAAACTAAGTAGTTGGTGCTGGATACAACTTTCAAACACATGCACTAGAGTAATTTCTACCATTACTAGGGTAAAGAAGAGCCCAGCAGGTGCTTCGAAGGGCATTTCACTGCACAGATACATTCACATTTCCTCCAAGCAGGCAACAACCAGCTTGCTTGAAGGCTGTTGTGGTGGGTTCTGAAACCTGCTAGAGAAGAACTGCATGAGGGCTCTGGATGAAAGGGAACTACTGGACAGTATCTCCATCCCTGTTCCTCACTTGGTGACTGAAACAGGGACTTAGACTTCTCGCCTTTCGAATTCTGAAATTACACAAGATCTGTCCCATTCGGGCAGTACGATACCAGATGAGGCAGAAGAAAACAGCCTGGCTCCTCCAGAAGAAGGGCAGAGGGAAGAAAGACACTGCAAAGAAATGGATTCTTCATCTTTCCAGCTCACCTTCAAAGAGGCTAAGCTGGAGATTGTAAATGTGGTAAAGAAATGTGGGCAAAGACTTTGTGGCAATGGTAGCTCTATTAGCTTCTCAGACAGTCTTGTCCTGAAGACAAGAGCATACATCCCATACTAGAGAAAATCCATATGATAAACCAAATCCCATAGTGCAGTCCTATCATTGTAGTCTTTCTTTAGAAAAAAGGAAAGTATTAAACTACTGTTTTATAGTGTGTCACGCATCCAGGACAGCTGGCAGGGCCAATGTGGAAGAGAATTTTTTTATTCTCGGAGAGGTAACCTTTTCCACCCTCTCCAGAGCCATACAGTTTCATAGGGTATGAATCCTGTCCCAGACAGCATGGTTTGGGAATTTGCTATTCTCTGCTGGAAAAATGCTAACGAGCACAGCCTTTTATCCAAAACATCTAGATGTCTGGAGTTCTTGCCAATTTGTTTGTTTGTTTATTAAGAAATAAGATTGCTCCTCACGCTGAGAAGTTGCAGCAGCAATTGGAGAGGCTGCTGTAGAGGGGAACGAAGAGAAAATGTGAGTCACATTTGGCAGCATCTGTCATTACACATAGCAGAAGCTGCACTTAAGCCAGTGCTTGCTAAAGCAAATGAACTAACAGAAATACAGTCTTATCCATCAGCATCACTCTATAGGTCAGAACTGGCAGATGCAGCATATCAATTTGACCTGGGATGCTGTCCCAAAAGACCTCAGGAGGGCTTTCGCAGAATGATTCCAATAACTCTAGAAAGGCCCCAGGCTATTTGAACTGAACAGCAGATGTAGGGATAGATGATATTCCTCTCAGGTACAAAATGGATTGCCTTTGCTGGAAATTCCACTAGGTATCAAAGGAGAGAAAGAGAGAAATCAAGGCTGTCCTTTCCCTTCTTCCTGAGGCTGCAGCATGGGACCTGGGGTGCAGGTCTGCAATTAGAAGCATCTTTGCCTTTGATCATGAAGGATTCAGTCACAACCTGATCACAATTCAGCCTGTATCTAGAGTCACAGCCTGGGATCTGGGGCAGAAAAAAAAGGATCTACTTACAAGAAAACTGTAGTGCTCCCTCTGGTGCTCCTTTCCTTTCCCAGGTACAAAGCCTGAACACTTGGAAAGGTTGTTTATCTCACTCAAAAAAAAAGGTGCTTTTACAGAAAAAGGGATCAAACACACAAAAATACTGCAGAACTTAACTGCACAAAACTCAGCATAGAAAGACACAACAGTGACCAAAATCATGGTTTTCTCATAATAAAAATAAGAGTAAATAAACCTAAGTTCAACAAACCACCATCACCAGAAAAAAATAACATAAATGAAGAAGACTGGACCTGAAGACAGGTGAAATAAGAAATACAGAGCAGAAAGCTGTTATAGCACTAGATCCTAATTTGGTGTTGAAACTAGGTTTCCTAACCTGAAGAGATGGGATCTGAAGCAGATAGGTGGTGAGGGGCAGGGTGTCTCTGGGGAAAGGCACATACACTAGGAAGAAGCGAGGCAGGGAATACAGAGATGCGTATTAATTTGGAAGAGATTCACTAATACATAAAGCTACCTTATTTCTCTTTGGGAGTCCCTGGACAGAAATATGTATACAGGTGTTGTACACCGTGTATCAGCAAAATAGGTAGCATCAACCCTACCGTACACACAGAGCAAATTTGACAGTCCTGGCTTGCATTATCATAGAATGGTTTGGGTTGGAAGGGACCTTTAAAGGCCCCCCCTGCCATGGGCAGGGACATCTTCGACTAGATCAGGTTGCTCAGAGCCCCGTCCAACCTGACCTTGAATGTTTCCAGGGATGGGGCATCTACCACCTCCCTGGGCAATCTGTTCCAGTGTTTCACCTCCCTCATCGCAAAAAAACCCTTCCTTCTATCTAGTCTAAACCTACCCTCTTTTAGTTTAAAACCATTCCCCCTTGTCCTGTCGCTACAGGCCCTAGACTTGTGACTGAGTCAAGGCAGGCTGCAAGGCTGATAAACGTAGTCACAGCAAGACATACTGCAGAAGAAGGGAGTGCTTGTGACGCTCGTGTCAGCGTCAGGTCACATGCACCCTACAGTCGGTGCTGCTGTGTAGCGGCAAGATGGCACAGGCTGCCAGGAACCCTGGGCAACTTCAACCGATCTCGTTCTGCCTGGACTGAAGTCATGTCCAGAAAAAATGTTGGACTTAGGGCTGCCCTGTGGCTCGGGCAGCCTGGAGGGAGCTTTGTTGTTGCCACTGGTGGCATCTGTCACTGCTGATGGTCACAGAGAAAGCAAGTTTGGGACTTTCAGCTCAATGCATTCAAGTTCTGTTTATATTTACTTCACACTAGCTACCTCCAACAAATCTACGTTTAATTTAACTACATAAAGCAAGTTTAGTTTTCTGGATGTCTGATTATCTGATCTATTTATCCACACACATACTTATGTCATCAATGCATGTTTAGCAACCATACTGTCTTTACATCTATATGCATGTATAAATGAGAAACATTTATGTCTCCTGGCCTTCCTTCCAGTTATGTAACTGTTAAGCTATGTGTTCAGCTATTACCCCGCTAAAACTGTTCTTCTGATCCTAGCTCAGTTACAGTTTGCTGCATCTTGTTTTCATTATGCTGTAAAACTAAGGCAGTGGAGGAGGAGGGCTGCGAGAAAACCATTTGTTCAATGAAGAACCCCACAAAATTGCAAAAATGTTTTATTGAGCTCCTATGGTAGGAGCTGTGTTCTTCTGATAATATAACAAAGGAAGTTTTCTCTCTCTCCCGATGGAATGCAATTCCATTTTTACATACACACAAAGATATCAGAAATAGATGCTGGATTTCATATTAATATAAATATATCCCAAACCAATTAACCGTTGTACTATGTCATAAATACAGTTCTGCTTTTATAAGTGTCATATCTTTTGCTGATGGAGTGCCAAAATCTCTTCTCAACCATTTCACTTCCAAGACAAATTGTCAGTATCCCCACTGGTGTGCATTAATTTATAGACGAGGAGGATCTTCATGGGATTACCAGCTGCTCTTCACATTTACATCTTTTGCCAAGATAATATTTCATAATGTTTTCTTGAACCACTCAATTACATGGAAAAACTTCTGTAATGACTGGGCCTTGGCTCACCTTGGTCTCCTGTGGAAATACTATTAAAGCATAATTCTACGGGTTGGAAAAAATAGATGAGGATATAAGAGTCGTCTCTGAAATATTTGGCTCCTTGCACAACGAACAGCAGGCTCTGCATAGGGCCGTATCTCTCTAGCACATTTACCAGTATCGCTATTAGTATTATCATATTAAGTATAAGCAAAACTATCGTGTGAAGTACTTCTCATTTGACACACAAAAGATGCCCTATCTTCCAAAAAGCTTTCCTTGTAAGTGTAAAAGAGACATGAGACAACAGCATGTGGACAGGAGAGAACAAAGAATCGGCACAACTGTGCTGGGTTGGTGAACTACCGCGTGCAGCGCACAAGTGGCCCAACTCCCACCAAGTTTTTCAGAAACAGAGTTTTAAGAAGGTTTTAAAAGGAAGATTGTCGCTGAGCCCTGGCTGTTTACAAAGAGTTTTCCTAAAGCGTGAGGCCCCAAGTAAGAGAAACCACACAGCAGCTTTCTTAAATCTAGGAATTCAGGATTTGGGAATGGAGAGATGGAAGGTGTGGGAGTGTGCTAAGAAGAGAATATGGTACGAAAGCAGTAAGTGTTAAGGAAGTTGCAAATGAAAATAAAGACCTTATATCTGATACAGCAAAAAATGGAGGCATGGCTTGAGGAATGTAAAAAGAATACGGCTGAAGGGATGGATGAGGAAAATGATCTCTGCAGTAACGTTTGGTAGATCTGAGCAGCAAGACTGCACTCCTTTCTCACACTGAAAAGCATTTAGCTCAGCGGCTCTGCTGAATCTGGAGGGTTACTTTTGTGAGTTATCACTCTCCAGTGTCAGACAGAACTCCATGAACTTCAGCGTGATTCCTGTTGCACTGCATTCACCTGAAGCATTCAGTATTGGGCAATGCATGTCAAAAAGAGCATGGACCAGAGGAGAAAAACAAAAAATTATCACGGATCTAGAAAATGTGAATTGCAAGGAAAAACTGATGGAAGTAGGATTGTTAATTTAGAAAAGAGTGGGCTGAAACGACAGCAGTTTTCAAACACATGCCGTAAAGAGAGAAGAAAAATCTTTTTTCCACATCTGAGGAGGACAAGAGGAAATGAATTTAAGGTGCAAGAAAACTTCAGACTACACTTTAAAGAATAAATTTTCTAATGTTAAAATATAGTGAAGTACTGGTTGCACAGTGAGATTGTGGGGTTTCCATCATCAGAGGTCTTCAAGAACAGAGTAAACAAACATCTCTCAGAAGTGACATAGATCTACTGATCCTACACTATGGCCAAGGAAATGAAGTATATGCTTTACAGGA
The DNA here is from genome assembly GCF_000690835.1 of Fulmarus glacialis. NCBI lineage: Eukaryota > Metazoa > Chordata > Aves > Procellariiformes > Procellariidae > Fulmarus > Fulmarus glacialis. Next base: position 16,856 of record NW_009212363.1, read on the forward strand.
ATCCCTTAAAGCCTTTTTTTCCTCTCTTATTCTATTAACCTTCAAATAACCAGTTTTAAATAAACTTGTAATACAAGGTATTCTTCATGACTTGATCAATACAATGAGATTTATACCATCCTTGAATTTTACATCTGTAACCCCACTTAAAATAGTGTTTCACGAATCCAAATATTGTGCTGTACTTTTTCAAGTGTCTTTTGCTGATTGGAATAGGAGTCAATTAGAGATCTGAGACCTGAAATGGATCATTACTCTTCAGATCTTGTTTTACAACTACTTCACACACTGACAATGGGAGATGTGGTACACAAGTTTTCCTTGCAATAAGGTAAGCAGTAAAGGCATAGTCCCTGGAGCTGTGACAGAAAGGGATAGGTAAGGAAAAGATTGTTACCTGGGATCAGTTTTGTCCCAGAGAGTAAAATGAAAAAAGTACCAGGATAACTCTCCAGCAAGACAAACCACTCTCATAGTAACTGTTGCGGGTACAGAACTATCACTTTTCCTATAAATTAAGCCAAAACACATATACGATCATATTTTAATTTAAAAATAACTTTTAAAAAGCCTGATGACTCCCTGGTTCCCAGTATGTTATGTCCCTATATAAGTATGGCTACACTTTACACAGAAATTAGATATTTCTTATAATCTTCAAATGCAGCTTTGCATTCAAATTCTGTGGGCGCTGTAATATTTTCAAGCCTTATAATGAAGTTTCCTGGACAGTTGGAAGTGATTAACCTTTATGATACTTTGAGATTTTAGCGGGGTTGAGGGACTACAAAAAGCAAATACCAAAGGACTCAAATTTGGAAAACACTATTCCCATTCATGTCACCAAACTCACTACAGACTTGAAAAGCAGTGATTAAAAATAGCTAGACTAGATGCATGTGTGTCAAGCTGCAAGTGTTCCCAGAGGATAATCGCACAGATGTCCAAGCTCACACAACGGAAATTACAAGGCAGGGTGCCTGCCACTAAAGAGACATTTTTCCTTCACACAGAAAATGGAGACAGTCTTCAGAAAAATGCTGATGCCTTGTTCACACAGATTAAATGTTCAAGTCCCTAAGGGTCCTTATTCTAGCAAGAACTGTGAGATAAATAAAGACAGAGTATCTGAAAAGAAACAATTCTTCCAAAAAACCAAAACAGCATTATTGGAAATCTAAATACAAACAAATCGCAGCTGAGGTCAGGATGCTGCTTTTAGTTCCCATGCCAAATCTTCCAAAATCAACAGTGTGGTTTGGCTGTACGTTATCAATAACTGCTTGCCATGCATTCATATGACATGACTCACTGACACTCAGCTTCCTTCCTGCACTTCCTTTGGCTCTCAAACATAGCTCTGTATTCAAACTTAATTAGTAATGATGTCACACGCTGGCCTCGCAAAGCAGCACCGAGTCAAGCCCTGCGCTAACGCAGGCAGAAGCCGACAAGTAGGTATGGCCACTCAAGCTGGTAATGTGGTTGGCTTTTGAGAGTCTGCCAGGGAAACACAGAAGAGCATTAAGTTATTGAAATCTGAATTCTAAAATAAATATTAATGCTGGCTAAATTTTTTTAAAGTGTCTGAATGACTGAATCTCTCTGCCCCGTTTCCAAACGCATGGAGGCAGCTGAGGAGTCTCTGTTAGCAGGCAATGCGGCTCAGGCACCTCAACATTTATACTGGTTATCTGCACAGTAAAAGTCTTTAGCTCTCAAACATTCTTATTTTAATCAAGAGCACATGACACTTTTCTTTTGTGGTTTTAAGAACGTCAGATTATGTCCCAAATAGAAGTTTTATGTCATTTCTTTGAAAAACCGGTAGACATCCAGGAAAGTCTGTTGGGACACCAGAGAATATAGGATGAACATTAGTAACGAGCTGTCTTTGCTAGTCTACAAGTCTCATTATTTTGGCAAGCAGGCAATACTATGCTGTAGCTGCTTTTAAAAAAAAAAAAAAGGTAAGTTACTGCTGAAGATGTCAATGCAAGGCAAGGTAGGCTACGCTTTCTGAATACTGACTTCCAAGCTACTTTGCTGAATGGATGTTGTTGTTTGGAACAACTATTTATTACAGACATGTTTACCAGAGAAGTATAGCAAACATTGAATATAATATAAAAACAAACAAAAAAGCTGCATCACAATTTCTGTTTCTGGAGACAGCTTTGAACTGATTTTGCTACTGCTAAATGTTTTATACCAAAAGCTTTTTAGGTTCATAGTTCTTCACAAACACTAAGTAAAAATAGATGTCTGCCCTTGAGTCTTAAGCCAACATAAAAATATTTACAAGGATGGCATGACAACCAGTATGCTTCAGTTTCTGTAGGAAGTTGGAATCCCCCTGATAAGTGGAGCTTCTGTGAAGTGTTATCATACTATTTATATCAAGTGTTATAAACGAAATTCTTATGCTGAGGTACATGTATCCAAAGAACATGCAGCTTACTTAAACAATATTTTACTGTAGATTTTCACACAAATTAACTTTTTTTCCCACCTGCCAGCAAATTCTTTCTAATTGTTCTGCAATTACTTCTTATTTCTCTGAAACAGCACATTAACTACACAGAAGTATATTATTTTCCACTGTGAATAAACTGAGTCCATGTCTATAAAATCATTTGCAATGGAGTTAAAATTTTAAGGACTCTTGTTCAGAGTTTTCTGACGGATGAGGTGGATCTCAGTGTGACCCATGAGCATGGCACAGATGAAGCATGGAGAAGGAATGAACAAGCTCTGGCAGATCCGTACAGATCCATGCAAAGCCAAGTTGGACATCTGTGTTAGGTATTCCTACATCAGAATCACATGAGAGCATGGTGCAGAGACACCCCAGTGGCTTTGAGTGATGTTAGCCAGATAAAGTCAGGTTTGTAACCTCACTCTCAGTCCTGGATCCGTCAGCAAAGCTGGCAATGGAGAAGTAAGGATGCAGGATGGATATGATGGCAATCACGGAGCAAGAAAGACGATAAAGAAGAGATACAGTAGACCTGAGAGAGATTTTTGTGAGGAGCTGAAACAAGAAGACACAAGACATTATCAATGTTCTCCAGTGAGGGGTCAATTATCTAAAAGTCGGGAATGAATGGTCTAGGTGTTTCTGGTGCTGCTGAACTTTCCCCCAGGCACCGTGCTCTGAGGTCTTCAAGAAATTCCTGTAGAAGGACTCCTGCTGACCTCTGTGGGAACAAACGTATGCCCAGACCCGCAGGACTAGAACTACAGCTTTCCTTTGCACAGTGTTTTCTTGCACAGTGTTCACAACACCGATCTCAAATATTCAAGTAGCCACAATGTTGTTTGCTTTCCCATTATGAACAAAGCAATTTTAAGCTGCAAGCATATGTCTTAAATTACTGGTCCCAACAGTGAGCCTATAATGTAGCAGTGATTTGCAAAACACTTGCAGAGAGCCCTCAGAGAACCAATTCATGATAGGATGTCATATAATGTCAAGATACTTACTCAGAAGCCATGAATCAAACAGAACAAACAAGCCACAGCTCTAATCAACATCTTCTTGGGAGGAAAAAAAAAAAAAAGGAAGACAGTCTTCAACAATAAAAGCCATTATGCCTGAAATTCCCTGGTCAATCTTTTGGCTTTCAATAGACAAAGTTCATCAAGAGTTCCTTGCATAAGGTGGGCTAAAAAGAGAAAATAGATGCCTTCACCACAGGCATCAGTAGAGTTGCTGCATTCTTCAAAGCTCTTCAATTTTGTGCCAAAGCCTGCTGGAGCTCATCGTGCTTCTGCAGGGATTGAACTGCCTCCAGTAAGCCACCATGCCTTATGTTTTCTCTATCCATCCCGCAACAGCCTGCGTGCCTACTGCCTACGTATCTCTATCCCCGTAATTGAGATTTTAGTCTACTATATACCTTAGTGAAGAGTGGGTTTTGATCTTCACAATGTGAGATTCAGGGCATTATTTTTCAATACAAAAAGCAGCACAATAGCACATTGGCAAAATGTCAGGTAAATACACAGGAATAAAAGGCAGCCTGGGCTCATTCCCACACTGTGCAGCATTATCATCAGGAGAAGTATGGGGAGAGGAAACGCTGAGAAAGGAAACTCAGAACCAGAAGTCATTAGGGTTATAACTCATATGCAAGACAAAGCAAAATGTTTACTTTAAAAATTATTTAAAGTGAGATACGTCTGAACACATCATTTCCCCAGGGATAGCTGGCAGTTTCTGGCAAGCACTTAAAACATCCATGCTCCTGGGACAAAGTTTTTTGTAGACAAAATGCTACCAATATTGATTAGCATGAGAAGGAGAATCTAATTAATTTTCAAAAGCACATGATTTCTGAAAGTTCAAGCTAGTCAAGAAAAGCGGTACCATGTGCCAAACGTTAAGATGGACACAGTTAGGGGACCTCTTAGGATTCAGTTAGAATTTAACAGGAGCAGAATTAGTGAGAAAATACATTATTCTGAGTTGTTTTCTGTGGGGAAAACAAAACAAAACCAGAAGAGAGCAAACAAACCCCTAAATCCCAAGCCATCTTTTCTGGTTTTGCTCTTTCCTTTTCTCTATTCATTGTGCAAAAATTGCACGACTACGAAAGTTTAAATAATTCAGAAATCAGAACCTGCCTTTCCTACCCTCAACTGCAACTTGGTCTTGTTCTGGATCCTCCCAGAAGGAAGGCCCACGAAGGGTCTTCTCCTCACATAGCTGCCCTCAAAGCCCACTGGGAGTTTCACTGAAGGCAAATCTGCCAGGTCTGTGGCACACACCATGCAACAGGGCCATTTCATCATTCCTAGCAATCCACTGCTCTTACTTATACCTAGAGGTGTCTATGGCTCCTCCCCAGTTATTTTCATCATATTGTTACTTCTAAGACCTCCAAAATTCCTATGCAGATTCCAGCTCTAGAATCATAGAATCATTAAGATTGGA
>NW_009212364.1:0-31440 GCF_000690835.1 Fulmarus glacialis
AATCATACTTAATGGGTATTTTGAATGTGAAAATTAGTTATCCATCGGTGACATAAATTGCATTATTCTTCTTTATCGAAACTTGGTACATTTACCTTTTTTTAAACTCGCAGTCCTGATTATTTAAGTTTCTCTCCTAACTGACCTTTTAATTGGATAGTTTAAGCCTTGCTTCTAAATCTACTTGTCTAAAAGTAGTTCCATAAATACAGAGTTGGATGCAGTTGCTGGCTTTTCAGGCACCAAAGTGAGCCACCACTTTTGAAAAAAAGGTGTCTTGAGTTTGTAAAAGCCTCGTTTGTTAAAAAGTGGCACCTTGTTACTTCTCAGGTCCAGCCCATGTTCCTATGATGTCACCAAATGGTTCTATGCCGCCTATATTTGTGCCTCCCGGTTATGTATCTCAGGTAAACTTTAATTTATTCTTGTATTTCAGTGTGTTTGTGGGTGTGGCTTTTTAACAATGAGGCTATTGATTATTTTATCTGGAACAGCTGTTAAAAGCATTTCTGCTATTTTTTCCATTGAACTTATCAACTATTTAACTTACTTTATTGTAGGCTCTATCACCTTCTGTTCACTTAGTCACATTTGATCTAGTTTTCAGGATTTTTTTAATAATACTACTAGGCAGTAAAAGATTACTTTTAGTAAGATAGTAGATGGCTCTGAATTGGCTGGATGTTGAGCTCCATTAACAGGATCCACATCTTGATTTTTCTTCAGTCCTGTTTTCAGGGTGAAAGTAGGTGCCTGGGTCATATGAACAACCACAGTTGACTGCAGCCTGTGAAGTGTCAGAGGACTGATGAGTACAGACGGTGCTTAGCGCTGCTAGAAACAGTCTGATGGGAACATAGCTGGGGGCAGCATCAGAATTGAACGTGTCTCACACATACTGTGGATGTGAGACTCGTGTTTCTTTCATTGAGGTTATGTAGGTCATGTACCAGTATCATTCTCTCTTTCATCCCTTAAGTCTTTTTTTTTTCCTGGACTGCATAAGATATTTCTCTTTAATGTGTTCTCTTAATTCAGATTTTTCTATTCTAATATAACTCTATTTATCAAAGTTTTCAATGTCCCTTTCTTTACCAGCTCTGATCTCCTTAACGTTCAGCAAAACACTCTCCTGTTATAGCAGAAGTGTGAAGAGGAGTGTTAATGCTAGTGACGTGCCTATGAAATGGGCAGGACTCTGGGCTTCTCTCCCAGCTTTACTTTTCCGTTCTCATTGATTTTCCACTCCTCTGCGTAGTTAAGTCATAGCAGATCAGACCTGCGTGTGGTATTTGAACTGTTATCAGAGATTGGAAGTTACCGGTCTGATTTACTTTTAAATTAATGCATTTTTAAAGGGAAGTAATTAAAAACAAATGTTTAAATAGAATAGGCTGGGTTTCTCATTTTCTAGTGATGTTCAAAATTAGGAGTTTTCTGATCAGGCTTGAAAACCTTGTAACTGTATGTTCTTGAGTTCCTCAGGCAAGCTGTATGTCTTTTTGCATACAGCTGGCTCTGCAGTTTGTGCTTCTGCTATTACAAGTAGGTACTTTCATGCAGACCCTGAAGAAAGATCCCCCAGATAATTTATGCATCAGTATGAAATTGAGTCTTCAGTGCAAACAGTATGCAAAGCGCTGGCAAATGCTGAGGCGTACAAACTGAAAAATACATTTGTTCTATGTTTGCTGTCACATGAAACTAGGAGGTTTGGGTTTGTTCTATTTTCCCTAGGTCATTATGACAGGGATAGACAGGTTTGAAGCCAACTTTAAATCAGAGCTTGGGTCACTTATACTGATCTCGTCAGCAGATGAGACTTTAACTTTCTGTTCCCAAAACTGTCTGGCAGAGCCCAGAGATAAGTTATGTTGGTTTCTGCTTAAGTGGAATGAAGTGATTCAGTAGCAGATAATGGGACGTAGCAACTTCAGACTGTAAAATCATGTAAAAGTCATATTATATTAATGTACCCTTTCTACCCAAAACTGTGCCATGTGTTCTTGCTTAATATAGATATAAAATAGAGTTAACATAGTCATCAAAATTTGCTATGAGTTTTGACTTGTGTATGTTATAGCGTGTGTTATAATATTATGCAATGTAATGTAGTTCAAGTGACGTGTTTAGTTCCGTTCATGAAGCAAAAAGCCCCCCCACGTTGTTTCTACAACAAAGCGTAGTCAGTGTAAGCTTAGTCTTAAGTGTAAGTCCTTGTAATTTTTTTCCTCTATTTAAAGTCTTTTAAGAATTGCTAATAATACAGTCGACTCTGAGGTCGTCTCACAGCTGAACTTTGTTATAGCAATTTGTGAGTGGACACATTCTGTTTCCCTTCAGAAGAATAATTTCTCATTAGTTTGCTCTATCTTTTGCTGAGGAGCTTTTCAAAATGTACTTTTGGTGTGAGCAATATTTCAACATCCGTAATGCCTTCTTGGCCAACTAGGAAATGCTACAGTGATTTCTTATAGCCAAACTAAACATGCTTTAAGAGAGGATCTTAAAGGAACTAACAAGATAAAACATATGGCTTGCTTTTGTGTAGATGCTTTCTTTAAATGACTGAAAATATAAATTGTGTATATTTTGAGTAACAGAGGGCTACATAAATAAGTTGAAATCTTCTAGGAGCAGTTTTTATTTTGTATGATTTACTTTACAGATTGCATTAAAAAAAAAAAAAAATCTGTTTTGCATCTCAATTTTGTATGCCAGCCTCCAGCTGGAACGCACCCCCAACTTGCATCCACAGATAATATTTTCTGCTGACTGTGTGATCCATCTCTCTTAATACTAAAGCACTGTAAGGCCCTGCCTAATAGCATTTGTGATCCGCATTTTTAAATGCGACTCGGAGATGACTGATGTAGAAGGAAGGAAGCATAAAACTGCAGACTAATTTTAAACCAATCTAAGAAAAATGCCTCGTTTTCCTACTGAGACTTGATTAATTTTCAGGTGTCAGTTTGCCTTTAATATGGAACATTTTTCTATAGTTGAATTTTTTTTCCAGTTACATTGCTCGTACCTGTTTAATTTTTTGTGTGAGGGAGAAGAGAACAATTGATTTGTTGTCTGCCTTTAAATAGGATTTAATACAATCTAGTTCGCTTCTGAGTCAAACTTCACATTAGATACAGTCTGAATTTTATGCCAGTCGACTTCTGTGTTGTGGCAGAAGAAACAAACTGGAATATGACCAGGTGATTTCTCTGATGGTCAACTCAGAAGCCTTTGACCCCATCAGAACTGTAGGTGCTGAAAACGTAATCACTCAGATAAGCAAAATGGACTGTAACCACAAAGTGACAACAGATCAGTGTAGATGTCCTCTGTCTGTACTACGAACCCTACCTGGAGAAAGGACCCTGTAAACCTCAGCCTCTGGTTGTCTGTTCCAGCTGTCTTAAAGATGAGACTAAACTGGGCATTGTTTTACTTCAGTGTCATCACGTTTAATATGTCTTTTTGTGAATCCTACTCTCGTGTTATTTCTTGACCTTGTCTTCTAAAACCTGTGTTCTGTCCAAAGTTTCTTCTCAGTTTTAAGATTTAGAGAAGTGTTATTGTATAAAACCTTAATGTATTTTATATTTACTGTAGGAAAAGCAATACATTGAGTTATTAATCTATTTCACGTTGGCAGAATTAGACTCCAGAAGGAGCCTATATATTGCCAGTTTAGGACACATGCTTAAAAGCGTGAATGTGCATACATATGCATGCACTGTCTTAGCATCTTTTTATCCTAGAGTTCAAACGCACAGACAGGTTCCTTGTCTGAATTCTCTTAGCCTGTGGCAAACATGAAATGTTTTGACATTTGGGTTGGGTTGCGTCATAGTACAAGACAGCAGAGCTGACTTGTAATACTTTGTACTTGCCATAGGCTAAGAACGTGTATGCAGACATGTACCACAAATCAGATGACATGCAGTGACTTGTACATACGATAGCGCTGTCAGTCAGGATGTGGTCTAAAGCAGTTCTTCTAACTGTAATTACAAGTAGACTGGAAATTATGCCCTGATCAATTCACATTACTTGTTTAAAAGAATATATACATTATTCATAAATTATAGATTGCTTAGCACTTCAGTGTGTGAAGTTCAGCTTCTTAAAACTGACTGCCTCAAACTCCAGTTTCTTCCAGTAACATATGCTCGGTTTCCACTGGAATTCATTTCTGTGTGCCTATCCCTGACTGTCAAATTGTGGGTATAAACTTAAGCATAGAGATTCTTTATTAAATGTACAATGTTTACAAGATTGTTTTTGTACTGATGGTTCATTTCTTATGTTGCATGACAGGTGGTGGAAGAAAATGGAGTTCGTAAAGTGGTGGTATTGCCACACTCAGCTGAATTCCATCCTTCCATGCATCCTCCTCCTCCTCCTCCCCATGTACCACATTACATGCATCATCACCATGCTTTGCTTCCCCACCCACCTCACCCCGTGTACCCTCCGGTTCCTGGGACAGGAGAGCTGCCACCACAGTTCATACACCAGCATCCACCACCACACGTTTTTCAAGAACAAGGTGAGAGCGCAGGTGATGTTTACATACACGAGAAGGCCTTTCACTCAGCGTGTCTAGATTGAGACAGCTGAATTCTGTCGGTAGCTCTTTCACACGTTTCTGTGATTTTGGTGCTAGTTATCAGAATCCCTGAGCCTTATGTGCATTTATGGGGTATGTTAAAATACACTTGTGTATAAGGTGTCATGGAGCCTGGTCTGAAGGCACTCTGCATGTGCAAAGTATGATTGTATAAAGTTTAAATCTTCTGCTGTTCTGTTTTTAAGGATTTAATGCAAAAGCAGTAACTTAGCAGTGTCCTAATACTGTGTATATTTTTCATGGATTCTTACTTTTGTTACTGTAAGTGCCACAATGATTGCTTCTACCTTTCTCTAAAATTGCACTCTCCAAAACTGCTGTGTTTTGTCACAGCCTTGACATGAAGTTTTTTGAAAATGCGTTTAATTTGATACATGAATGTATTTTTTTGGCTAGACAGAGTCCAAGTACGACTGGAAAGAAAATAAAAATAACATACATAAACCAAAAGCCATAGTAATCCATGTTGGAGGGTGAACTGCAAGTCCACTCTATATTTAAAAACCGAATGAAGCAATACTTCAGCGGAGGACTGGGATCACTGCTGAATTAAGCCAGGCTGTAAGCCTTATTATATAAGCAGGCATTTAACACAGAAGGAAATTAGACTATGTAAGACCATTCACTATCTCTCTCTCTCAAGCTGAAATTAAGCCATTTCAGCTCATGTCTAGGGTAAAATATTCAGTATTAGCACCCAAGCTATGTATTAAAAAGTTAGTTTGTGTCCTAAATTTGCTTACACTTTTTTGAAGATATGACTGTATGGCTGTATCAGGGAAGCAAGGCAACTGTAAGGCGTAATCTTGAGCAGCTAACAAAAGAGAAAGGCCTGAAGAATTACACTCCAAAAAAAAAAGAAAAAAACACCAAACCCTAAACTCAGCAGGTGATCAAAGATAATGTTAGAGAAAAAAAATCAACAGTTTGGATATGGGTTAAATAGGAAAAATGGAAATTTACTTGCAGATATTTTGTATATCTTACTATAGCATTTAACTATCATTGACAACGTTTCAAAACAAGAATTAAACCTCCAGGCGCATTCTTCTCCTACTGCCTGATCTTTACGCTCATACACTGATTTGAGCCCAATCCATAAACTCTTTATCAGGTGAGGTTCCTAAAGTCTAGCCAAGCTCTGCCAGTCAGCAGTGCGATATGTGCAATATGTTTCTTTTCTCTTGCTTTGCTGCCCAGAGACACCTGAGTATGAAACTCCTTGGGACTTCACAGATGCACCAAGCCTAAGTTATGTGAGCCATGCAGCTCCATGCGTTTACAGACTGACAAAGCAAGCAAAGTGAAGTTCCACGGGTTTTCAAGTTCTGGTTTTACAGTTGTTATTCTTCTAACTTACAGAGTGTTTCTCAGATGTCAAATAAATTCTACTGAATAATGAAATAAGTTCTCCTTTCTTTGTAGAACCTCGTTCTCATGGAAGGACAAACTTCATTCAGCGAGATGAAAGGAGTCTCAAAATGCAAGAACACCTGAAAAAAAGGCTAAAAGACAGACAAGCTAGTGGTCATACTAACAATAAACTTAACAGTCCTCCATCTTCACCACATAAAGTTGTTAATTCTTCCAGTGCAACAATTCAGAATGGAAATGGAAAGGGACAGCAAGGGGCAGGCGGACCACTAAAGCAGAAGCAGATAGGAAAAACAAAGGGCAGTCCAGATGCAGAGATGGGAGGTAGGTTGCATTGAAAGGGTGAAGTATTAGAAGAAGCCTGAAATACTTTTCATTATGTTTAGATGTTTTTTCCTCTAGAAATCATAGTAACGTCAAGTTTGTTCATTGGAGATTTATCAAATAAGGTCTTCGGGAAGATTGATTTTTAAACCTTTTGTTTACTTCTCTGCCCCGGGACTGATCAATATTCCAAGTGAGGATGACCTGTGGGTATTACATAAAAGACTTCTGGTGTCATTCTTTGTGGTACTTTTCAGATAACTAGGAGTTACTTAAAACTTCAGGAAATAGGAAGGTTTGAGCAACTGTCTGTACAGGTTGCTGTTTGATGTCATTTCAGTTCAGCGCGTTGTTTTGCTCAAATGAATGTTTGAGCTTTTTAATAGCTTATGGCTATTTACTTGCATGTACTAAAATACCTTGTGTATAATATCTTTTCTTTCCTGTTGGTTTGAAGCAGTGTTGCTGAAATGCAGACAGTTTCTCATCATGATTCCTTAAATGATTTGTGCATCTTTTAGTGTTTTGTGCGTGTGTATTAAATTAAGTGGTCTTATTAGGCTGCAAGGTCTACTCTTCATCTGTGTCTGTTGTATTTTAACTCTTCGGTTATAGAAATAAAAGAGAAATCTGACTTTGTATCTTGGGAAGTAAGTAGAGGTGGAAGCTTTTATCCAACTTGTTTCAAGGACAAAAGATACACTTGAGTAAAGATTTGTCTTAATACAAATTTATTGGAGGGAAAAAAAAGAGTTTTTATTTGCAGGCAGAATAATATCCTGAATTGTTCGACATGGACAATTGTAAAGATAGGATTCAGTTTATAGATGTAACCCTTTTGGTACCTGTAGGTATTTTTAGTGTGCAGTTTTGATCAGGCTTCTTCCAAATTATGCCTAGACCAAGTGTTTTGCAATAGAAATTCAAGGAAAGCTCATACAATAGAGAGATAAGATCTTATTGTCATTTTTTTAACACCTTTCATTTTTGGAGGAATGTTTTTGTGTTGTCAAAGAAAACCCATTTATGCTCAGATTAGGAAAATATACCCTTTGTGCAGGATGTACTAAAAGGGTTTTTGTAACACTGTTAGTTTTGGATAGTTCATGTTTCTACCCCTCACGCAGCCAAAACAAACAGGGGAAATGAACTTTGCACAATAAGTACTATTGTTAAACTCTTAATGAGGCGAACTCCATCTTGTGGTGGCATTTTTGTAACAGACTGGTTTACTCTTGGGGTTTTCGGTAATCTGTTTTGTATTTGAAATTTCAGAATCTGACACAGAATCCAAGAAATGTGATACTCACTTGAGCATTGGCAAGCCAGTTGTAAGTATTATCCTTAAAATACCATTATTTTCTGTACATATACTTTCTATAAAATAACATGTGTCTTATTGATCTCTTTCTCTTTTTTCTTAATGGTTTATTTTTTTAATAGAGAAAATGTATTTTAGTTGTCAGAGTTTATAGCTGGGAAAGGGCAACCATGCTATGGAAACCCACTATTTCTCAACTTTCTGAAACAGTCTGTCTGACTCGGTTTCCCAGTCTGTAAGCCAAGAATATATCCACTGTTGAAGTTGTCTGTGTATGTGAGGGCTTTAGTACCTTGCAAACCAAGGGCCTGCTAAACTAACGGAAGTCTGCTCACTCTTGGAACCATCCTCCGTTCAGCATAGAGGATTTAAGAATATTGGGAATAGAATTTACAAAAATAGGTCATCTTTTTGTTATGTTTAGAAATGGGGGCAAATATTTGAGTATATACAGACTTATTTAGGAAATTGGAGTCTGGTGACGTTAATTTAAATGTCTAAAGGCTGAAACTGCACTGATATTTTTGATCTTGAGCATGCTTAATGAAACTCTTTTTTGCATTATCTATACAGTAAGCATGAGTGGTATTCTTTTGCTCCAGCTTTCTAGCTATTCTTTGTTACGGTAGTATTTTTTCATTGCTGCTTCTGACATCTGTACTTAATGCTAACAGAAGGCTGTGTTGACTTTGTCAGAGAAAATTTGGAGTATGGGCATTAAGCAGCAAAAAACTTAGACCAAAAATTTTAGTCGTGAGCACTTAAAATCAGAGCCTCTTTCTATCCTATAGCTTAGTGGTTAAATATTAAGATTATGTGAGGGAGTTATAAAAAAGTTAGAAATTAGGCCCTCTGACTGTGCCTAAATATAGATCTGGTATCAGTGTTCAAGACTCCAAATCTGAAAATTTGCTCCAAATGAGTGATGCAAACAGTGCAGGTGAAATAGAAATTTTCTCTTCAGACACTGAGACAACGTAGTGTGTCTATATGTTTGTTTAGTGTTTGAAGGGAAATCCTTTTATATGATATTTTAGAAATGAAAAGAGGAAATAATTTAAATTCAAATAATGACTCCATATTTCCACTACAAAGAATTCCTCCAGTGAGGAACTTCATAGGCAAACTAGCGACACCATGTTATTGACTAATATACCTTTTATTACAGAAAGCAAACTTACTTGCATTATTTATGCTTTTAATAGGTTTCTGATATACAAGCAAGATCAGCCGTTCTGTCCTGGAATCTCCCAGTTAGTTCACAGAATGGAGAGAGCCATAGTCATAGTCCAGCAGCATTTACATTTGAAGTAGCAATATCCAACAGTGGTAAAAATGGAAAATTTAAATCTGTCTATGTGTAAGTTTAGTTTCTTCATTTAAGCACAATACCGATGTTTAAAAACATTAACCAATCAGCAATCTCTCTATCAGGAGCTGTTTGTTGACTTGCAGACCTACCTACTTCACATGAAATAAATTTTAAGTAATATCACTAAGAGTTACATGGACAATGGAAAACGTGAAAATTAAATGTGCGCTACATGGTTTTGCTTTTCAATAAGCTTTTATCCTTTAAAGTATAAGGAAGAGCTGTAACTTTTTTTTTTCCCCTTTTCACAGTGGGGAAGAATTAACAATTACACTTCCTGATCTCAGACCAGCAACTGATTATCATGCCAGGTATGTTGCTGGGAATGAAATACTTAATGCTTTCGTTGATACATTAATTACAAAATTATTGTGGCTTCGTGAAAAAGATCTGATCACAAACAACTTGAGGAATATTCTGCAAAAATATCATAGCTATGGACACTACTGCTATCTGAATTCCCACTGATCTTCTAATTTCATAAAAACGTCACCTCATTTTCTTCCCTATTATCTTCTCTCTCTTCGTGTTTCTCAAATACAAACTTTAAGTTATCCTCTGTTGGTATTTTTTTAGAACAAGAAGATTGGACTCAGTGAAAGAGATTATTGTAGGCAGAAGGCAGTGGTGAATAAAATAATTTAGCCTTGAACATGGATCTGCAAGTCTGACTTGTCAGCGTGATTTGTAAAGTTGCTTCTCTAAACTGCAAGCGTCTGTAGCCGTGCAAGAAGGGAAGTGGAAACAGTTGAAATGGGGAGAGGTTAGATGCCGTGTTACAAGGGAACAAGACGTGACATTCAAGAATTGCCACCCAGAGTAAATAAGCATTACTGGAGAAGGTGTTTAACTGGTCAGGAAAAGGTCAAGCTGGTTAAACAAGCCAGGAGAACACTGTGATCCAGCAGCAGAAGAGAGAGCCTCAATGCTCAGGCACAGGAGGAGACAAGTTTTAAGATTTACTGAAGCAAACTCCTATTTTTAAGCTGCAAGAGAATTCCGAGTGTGTTAAATACTTGGCACAACTCTGCTTGCACAGTGTAGCATAGTGTGTGTTTGGCTCGTGGTGTTGCTTTCCATACAGGCCAACTTTCTTTTACCTACAGTTCATTTGATAAGACGGACAGTATTTCTGAAAAATGACTAGTCAAGTCCATGCTCTTCAAAAACAAACATAAGTGAGCATGGCTGTTCTAGAGATTCTGTCCCATTTGAACAATTACACTGATAAACATGGCTTTATTGCCTGAACAGCTGATTTAGCCCGTTTTAGTATCTGTACTCTTGCACAAGTAAGTGTTGTCCGTATCTGAATCTCAAGGTCTTTTTGGCAAAAGGTTAATTTCAAGTCAAGTATTCTGTTGCCATTTGGTAACACTTGCTATAGTTTCATCATGCCTCCCACGTGCTTTTCATCACTAAAATATCTCCACTGTGATAGATAGTAATTGTAAAGTAAGTGAAGGATGCCAAATGGAGTCTTCAAGATCAGTAAGTGTACCTATGTGATCTCCATCACACTACTCTGTTGGCATGCCCCTGTCTCCCTGAACGTAGAAAGGATAGTAGCATTTCTTATGATGTGGGCATCAGTTACTAGAACCTGGAGCGACATCATAAACTCACTTTTTGTTATTTCTTCCTGAATGAAAAGGTGTGAAATGGTTGTCTTGAAATCAATGATCTGAAAGAAGAGGGATTGGGCACTTGTTTCCTATAAGTGAGCAGGCTGGTCTTGTTGCTGTAACCACTGCTTGTGATTAAATACATTTCTAAAGCTGACAACTCTTTTCTTAAATTTTCAGGTGCTAATGCAATAATTAATTATCCTAATTATCCTACATAATTAATTGTCCTTTGTTCAGAGTTTCAGCAACCAGCAGTTCCATAAAAGAATCCATTTCAGAATTAGTGAGTTTCACTACAGAAAGCTGTGAGCCGGACTGTCCAGCTGCACCGAAGCTAATTAACAGAACCAAAAACAGCCTGAGTTTGCAGTGGAAGGTAAGCAGTCTGATGTATTCATGTATGGTGTGTTTAAATTAGCTTTGTCAGTAATTTAGTGTGTACTTTAGGTGCTGGCTTTAAGTTGCTCAGTTAAGACTGATAACTGAAATCATGATTGTTCTTCCTCTTTCTTTCACCGCTTACTTAGTTTCCTGCATAGGGCTTTAGTGTGATAGAGTTGATAGCGGGTCTCTCTGAGTGTGAACTAAGTAGGAAAGTTCTCTTCTGAACTGGCAGCATAGGAAAGGATAGAGCATTTACATTTTCACTTGGGGTTCCTGGGTGATAAATAGGTATAACTTAACTTATAATTCAGAGGTCTCATACTTATTCTAACCAACTCATAGTGAATTTCTTCGGCTAGTTTGTAGATTTAACTTTTGGAATCTGACTTTTGAATATATACAGTATCCGCAAAGACTTGTGGTAGCTGTGTTTTCTTGTCTCTTCGTGTTTTTCTTATGATTATGCTTTTACCTGGAAAATGGTTGTTAGCTAAATGACTTTAATTAGTTAAATTATTTGTGTAATCTGTACTCAGAAAGTAAAGGTTGTTCCCAATTCGTATGTCATAACAAATACAAACGTTGCTTGTCTGAATGCTTACGTTGCTCACAGTTGGTGAGCACACAGTGCAAGGACACAAGGAAAAAAGCTATAAAAATATCATTTGCATTACTCATAAAATAAAACTGTTCATATTCTAAACTATCATAATTAATAGAAGTAGTATAGCAGCCTGGAGAGCCATCAGGAATGAGGAATTAAACTAATTAAAATACCTGCTAGTTTTTACCCTTTCTAACTCACTTTACTGAATACGTGCGTCTGTGCCCACAATAGAGTTTCAGGTTATCACAAGTGTGTTCATGGAAGAAGAGGGCTGTTCTGTATGCCTACTGCAGATCCCTTTCAGCTCTACACTAAATATTTTGTCTTAAAAGGCAGTTGGAGTATATTATATTCAATTGTTAAAATGTTTTGTAATGTGCAAAAATACTTATAAACGTAAACTGTTTGATTGTAACTTTTTTCATTGTTTCTTTATTTTCAGTCCTCAAATGACAATGGTTCCAAAATAACTAATTTTCTTTTAGAATGGGATGAGGTAAGACGTTTTCTAGTGCAAAAAAATCATAATGACATCTGTAGACCAATTATACTTAAAAATACTTTTTGCTTAGGTACATCAGCTATTTTCAGTGCAACTGTCCAGACAGTTTTAAAGGGACAAGCCAATTAAAAAGCTTGAATCAAATGACTAGTATTACAGCAATTCCAGTAGACAGTCCTTTCAGATCCTCTGAGAGGACAGTGTAAAACTCCTTCATTTGGTTCTTGTCATTCAGAGCATGATTAATTCCTATGCTCTGTTTAAACGGATGAGCGTTTGGCTTGTATCTTCGGTAGCTGACACAAATATCACTCAGCTTTTGAACTACTTCTTGAAATGTATTCCAAAGTGATAAAAAAAACTTCAAAAATGTGTTTTGTTTTCAACTGCAGTCATTTATTACCATTTTGTCAAATCTACAGTGCCAAAAAATAAACAGGTATCTCAATCAAAATGTGGTTTTATTATGAAGAATGCTCACGATTACTATCAGCATACTCAGTATGACCATGATGACATTAGTTTTTTACGTTCCTTAGGCTTACTCCTGTTTTTTTAATTATTATTAAATAAGTGAAATTTAGGAAAATTTAGAGTGAGGAAGTTGACCTTAGCAGAGAGCATACGGTCGCCACGCAAAAAGTTACTCAGGTTGTTCTCGCTTTTTTAAAGGGGAAGAATGGACCCTTCAAAGAATGCTACTATGGGCATCTGAAGCAGTATAAACTTACCAAACTCTCTCCTTCTACAAAATATTCACTCAGATTAGCCGCTAAAAATGATATTGGAATGAGGTAATAAACACAATGTATCATATCACTTACTTTCTCATCAACTGCATCTGCTGTTGTTAATATTTTTTAAAAATATTTTTCCAGTGGGTTCAGTGAGACAGTGACATACTATACAGCAGCCCCATCACCCCCTGTGCTCGTTGAAGCAGGAGTGACCTGGCTGTCAGTAAAGTGGAGCCCACCTAACGGGGTGTCTTCAGATGACACTCTCACTTACTGTTTAGACATGGAAGAAGAAGGTTCTGTAAGTGCTGGGTTTTGTTATATGTGCAAAAGCCTGATACACAGTAGTGCTTAAATAAAAAATTAACTCTGTATTTTACTTTAAAATAAAATGCTGCAAAATACTGCAACAGTTGGCAAGTATTGCATGTATTGGTGAAAAAAAGATGAAGTTCGAGCTAAAAAAAAATTTGATTGATCTGATCTGGTTTTTTGTTTTATCATGGAAAATTAGTGACTCTGTTTTGTTCTTGTTTTCCCTGCTTTACAGGGTTATGGCTTCCAACCACAGTACAATGGAGATGAACTCTCATGCACTTTAAGAAATCTTAGGAGGAGTACATCCTATAAGTTTAGGGTTTGTACTATATTTTGTTTCTAATTTAATTGTGACTGTATGCTTTTCTGGAGCTTTAGCATTTTCATACTGCTAAGACGCTTTCTATGGAGACAGCAGAAAATTGCCTGCAGTACTTCTGTTGTTATAATAGTTTTTGGTGGAATCATAATACAAATCAGATTTTTTGCACTAGCTAATTTTATTTTCTTTTAAATTGTTGTCTTTTCTGTTGTGGGGTTGGTTTTTTGTTTTCATGGAAGAACTTTATGAATCAGCAGGATATTACTTGTCATTAAATCAAGCATTTATTATGTATTCCATTCATTCCTGAAACAGCTCTTCGCCTACAACAGTGAAGGAAAAAGTAGTCCTAGTGAGGTGGTAGAACACAGCACCGAGCCTGACAAACCTGGACCACCAAGTAAACCAGCTGTAAAGGGCAAGATCCATTCGCACAGTGTGAAAGTTACGTGGGGTAGGTTACCTTTTGTTAACATAGCATTTGAGTGCTGCTTATGTATATACAGTCACTCAGTAATGCAGATTAAAAAACAGAGGCGAACTCAGGCTAATTATTTGTCTCTGCAGATATCGTTATTGCAGGAGAAATACTTAGCATTACCAAAAAATTGCAGCTTGGTTTGTTTTGGGGCTGTGGCAGGAAAGTAGTGTTTTTCTATATTCATTTTAGAGAAGCAGTCAATGGTGTTGGCTGTTGTAATAGCCTCTAGATTTACTGTGATGCTTAAATAATTTTCTTGTGCTCTTAACAAAATAAGAGATGATACCTGAAATTGACAGTATTTTCCTAGTTACTCTTCTTCCTGGCATAATCATGATTAAAAATAGAAGAAACTATTATTCTGGAAGACATGTTGTGAACATATAAGTAGACGGTTTTCTGTTTCTCTTTGAATAGAGTTTTCTACTTGAATGTATTCTACAATGAATGACTATGTTCTCTGAAAAAGCTGGTAACAAAATAATGCATTGTTTTTAAATCTTCTATAATTTATTTTAAGATGTTGATTTCTTGCAGAACCACCCAAAGATAACGGAGGATCAGACATTTCTAAATACTTTTTGGAAATCTCAGAAACGTCAGTTGGTAAGCAGTCATCTTTAAGTACTAATTCAGCTCATGTACTGATTCATTACTCATTGTTCTAGCAATTAGTGTTCTGTTTTCACATGTGTATATTGTGTTGTACGTGTTCTCTGCATAGTTGACCATTCAAATTTGATTCTGTGGCTTGACTATCTTAATTAATAATTGAGAGAATTTTCAAGGTTGATTTTTGCAAAATTTTTGTAGTATAACTTATTTTTTCTTTTTCCCCAGGAAGTAAATGGGACACTATATATAGTGGTTCCCAGAGAGAACATGTATGTGATCACTTGAAGCCTGGCACTTCATACAGAATGAGAGTTTATTGTGTCAGTAAAGGTGGTGAAAGCCAGGTGAGAAAAATGAGAATAAATTTGCTTCTGAAAACTATTTCTATTCATGTTTTAGTGAAATGTGGTTTTGTGTTTCCCCTCTAAAATAATGTGTGTTACTGCTAGGCTTCTGATGTTATGACTGTTACGACATCAGCTGTTCCTCCTGGACCGTGTCATGCTCCATGCCTGGCAGGCAAAGCTAAGCCCAAGGAAATCACTTTACAGTGGGGTAAGCTCCAGTGTTTCTGAGCAAAATATTTTTCTGATTTTAAGTGTCAGAACAAAAATGAAAAATCTGTAGAACTCTTCAGGGTGGGGTGGGGGGAACATATAGATGTAGTCCCTGTCCTTAGTTTTGGGATTTTTTTTAAGAAGACCAAAGCTTGCTAACCACCTCTGGTTTGGTGATGCATGCATGTGCGTGGTGCATGCGTGGTGAGACTTAAGCAGAAGTAAATGTCTTCTGGTGAGAAAGCTTGCTGAGTGCCTCATTGCTGACAGGTGTTTGGCAATTTAAAAATCAACCCTCCTTTTCTCATTTTTATCTCAGTAAAGGAGATAATCAAAACGTAATGAAGATACACTGGTTTTTGAAGGAAAGATACAGAAAATGGAAAAAAAACTGATGAAGGCCATCTTAAACTAATTGGTATCTGGAGGAAAAAGCAAGCTTCATAAAGTGTTTCTGCTCAGATACATGATAAAAGCCTGCACTCTAACTTTTAGAATTCATCTGATTCAACTTTTAGCTTGAGAAGGCTGATTAGAAACTATTTAAAAGAAAAAGTGCTTTGTGAAATTAATAGGAAAAAAAACCTTCTCTTTTTATTTCATAGGCCCACCATCTGTAGATGGAGGTTCCGACATTACAGAATATATTATAGAGATGGCAAACTCTGAACAAGATGAACGCAGACAAGTGTATCAGGGTCCAGCATCTGAATATGTAGTAAACAATCTACTTCCAGGGAGAACGTATTGCTTCTGGATACGAGCAGCAAATAAAGTTGGGGTAACCACTGTGCTAAGGAGATCAAGTTTGGTTTTTTTTTAACACAGGAGATAGTAATGATACTATTGTCTTATCTTGTAGCTTCTGTGTTCTGTCATAGTTCTGTTGGAGGAGCAAAATTTCCTACAACATAAAAAAAATGTTTTGAAGAAGATTCAATAAATTAGGACTGAAGGAGGGACTGAATGTCCCTGGCTAAGGGGATGTTCACTGTGTGTTGTGTTTCTGTTGTTGTTTACTGGATTACTGGCGGTACCGAAGGTGACTAGTCCAAAGTTAGTGCTAGACATTCTCTTCCTACTTTTAGTCTTTTCTTTGACTGCAGTGTAAATCCTACATTTTTGGCTGTGAATGACCACTTAATGTTTGTGCCGTAAGAAATTGTCGTATGTTTTACAATTAGCCTAGACTCTGCAGATTGGTGATGTGGAAATAGTATTGTGTAGAGAGGGGTGTGTTCAAATAATGCCAGGTTTGAAAAAGGTTGGGATAAATGCTGGTTGCATAAAAGTCTGTCTGAAACAGTACCCAGCTGCTTCTGGAAGCCAGATCCTGACTCCAGGGGAAGGAGGACTTACAAAACCATAGCAGTGGGAGGATTACAGATATCCTGTAGGCACAGGGCCAGTTTGTAGAGTAAACTACCTGAAAGGAATTTTAAACAGTGCTGTGAAACTAAGCACTGAACTCTTCTATTTATTTCTCTATCAAGTTAAAAATAATTTGTTTTCTTCAGCTCATATGCTTGCACATCAGTTTTTGCTCTACTGCTGTTGCTGTATTCATGCAATCTTATTTTCTTGCAGTTTGGCCCTCACTCTGACAAAGCAGAGATCTCTACTGCTCCAGGACCCCCCGATCAATGCTGCAAACCCCTGATAACTTGTAAAAGTGCAACTTGTGTTGTAGTTTCATGGGAGGTAGGTTTTAATGATTGTCAGCAATACACAAATTAATACTTGGCTTTTAGAATTCTAGTGACACGTGTATGATACACAGAAACGGAGGAAATAACAAATGTAGGGCTGGAATATTTTGAGCATGTCTCTTTATAGAGGTATACATTGGTTTTGTAAATTTTGCCAGCTAGGAATTTCCATCTTAACTGAATAAATTGGGTGACGTTTAATCCTCCTCATGGTACGGTAACTAGTATATAATATATTTAATTCATCCAAGCTGTAAGAGATTGTAAGTTATTCAAAATTCTGGTCTGAACTGTGTTGTTACTATAGCCACGTGTCTAGATGGAAACCTTTTAACAAGCTGAACTTAAAATTGTGCCCTTGGCTATGGTGGAAAAAAACGGAGGTTCCAACCCCAATGCTTCTGTTCCGATGTCTCGTTCAGTGTAACGAGAGATCACACTTGTATGGTGAACGTATGTGCAATAGCTGAAGGAAAATTTATCACTTAAACCCACAGAGTCCTGCGTGCAATGGTGCAGAAATCGGTGAATACAGACTGGACTGGGGACAGGTGGAAGGATCAATGCATATCATTTACACTGGCCCTTGCCAGAGCTATGAAGTAAAAGGTCTCACACCTGCAACCACATATTACTGCAGAGTCCAGGTATGAAAAGCCTTTTGTTACGTGTTACTAAGCAAATGAACAAGTACATACAGTTTGAAGAAAAACTTCAGCTAGAGATGAATAAAGTTAGGTACTGTCACCTACTAATGCAATATAGAAGGTAATTTACTTTCCCTTCTCCCCCAGTCCCTAACTACATGTTTCTAGAAATGAAATTTAGATCTAGTGTTGCATTAAATACCAGACATTTTGCTGTATTTACATTTTATTTGGGAGATTTTCCATTCTCTTCCAAATTGCTTTTAATGACATGCAGAAGGAAGCATGGTAGATGTGACTGGTTAGAAAAATGCAGATTTGGTAAACAATACGTGGTCTCTCTTTCAGGCTGTGAATGTCGCTGGCGTTGGGTTGTTTGGCGAGACTGGTGTGGTGACAACCCCTGCGTCGGTGCCTGCAGCAGTGTCAGTACTGCATTTACTTGAAGAAGATCAAATGGAAATTTCTCTTCCTTTATCAACGTGCCTTGCAATTCAATGGGAAGAACCATCTTGTCATGGGTCAGAGATCACTGGATATAATGTAGAATATGGGGAAAAGCAGCTTGTAACTGTTGGAAGAAATACAAGCCATGTTCTTGAGAATCTGCTGCCTGACACTCTGTACAGGTAATAACTAATTGTTTTATTCTGAAACACATTTGTAGGATTTTTCAATCCATAGCTTTGAGGGTAGTGTGTTAAATTTTTAGAACAATTTTTCATTTGGCTTACGGACTATTTGCCTAATTTACTCTGCAACTCCAAAAAAATAAAATAAAATTGTCATATCCAGAATCAAACCGTGATGTTTTAGCGGCAAGAGTTAAGATTGCTGTGTTAAGATTAACGTTCTGTCTCACAGCCAAGGCTTTATTCTAATTTTTCTAGGTGTAGAATTTTTTATTCTGAATCAACGCGTATAATGGGATGATCAGTATCTCACCAAAAGAGGATGAATGTATAGATAAGAGCAGAATAGCTGTTCCTGTGTTGCGTGCTTAGGCTTGGTTAAAGCTTAGTTCAGATTATGGATCTTCAGTGTCAGCTGGAGGCAAACAGTTCAGTTAACGTGGAGGACCTGGGCGCTTGTTCACTGAACAGAATAAACCTGAACAATACTGAGAAACACTGAAGCTTCATTATGTTGAAAACAGTGTAATTATGTTGACTTGTTTTGAAGTAGAATATTTTTATAGTTAATTTCTAACTGCATTTTAGTTGCTTTATTGTTTGTGGTTACATTCTTTACAAATTTCAACTCTTGCTCTGTTACCTAGTGTTTTTTCAGGACCTCGGTAAATTAACCATATAGCTGCTCTTCTCACATTTCTAGAATTAGAATACAGGCCATAAACAGCTTTGGAGTTGGTCCTTTCAGTCATTCCATTAAAGCCAAAACGAAACCACTACCTCCTGACCCTCCTCATCTTGAATGTGTGGTCTTCAGCTACCAGAGCCTTAAACTTAAATGGGGTGAAGGTCCAAGCAGAGCTTTAATTACCAACCCTACACAATTCAACTTGCAGATGGAGGACAGGTTTGGCAGGTAAGATGATCAGAACGTTAAGGATATTGCTGCTTTATGACTTCGTATCAAGTTTTTAAGTAGTCTCACTTCTGTTTGCACTAGTAAGTCACTTGGGCATCCCAACGTTTGCCCCTTAGTTTGCATTTTTGGATCACATCTTTCAACCAGAAATGCTGTTAATAGCTGTTGCACTAGTATTTACTTGTAAGCAGTAAATACTATTTACTATTTAATTAGTAATATCTTACCATCTTCCCATGCTGCCAGGTTTTTTTATTTTTTGGAAATTCTAAAATGAATCCAGTTTGCGTATAAGAAACATGGGGTTGACAGCTATTCTTTAACTTGAAATTACAACGTATCTAGTGTATACAAGGGTTATTCTCTTGATTCAAATCAAGAGTTTGGTCATGTAGTTTCAGTGGTAGCCTGTGTATGGCTGTAGCTTAGTGCCTAGACAGGTTGAATGAATGCTTTGTGAATGTAAATTAAGACTTCCACCAGTATGAATGCTGTGCGTTGCTGATTTAATGCACATCATGAACTGTTGATGACAATAGCAGAGCTCAAGCTGCCTGACGTTCGTTGTGTCTGTACGTAGAAAGCTGGGGCACCCGGACTGTATTGTCACTTTTTTGTACTTAAGTTAGATACGAAAATGTTTCACTTATGATAGTGACATACAAATTTGTGATTACTGAATAATACTAATCTGTATCTATTCTGTTTTTTCTTCCAGGTTTGTTACTGTTTATAATGGTCCCTGTCATACATACAAGGTACAGCGACTCAGTGAATCCACTACATACTATTTTAAAATCCAGGCATATAATGATGCTGGAGAGGGAGAGTTTTCTGAAGTTTACGCTTTCACTACAACTAAGTCTCCACCTGCATCTCTTAAAGGTGAGCTTATACTGCACTAGAAACTTCCGCAAGCCATTTACGTACTAGGTTAAATGCTAAAACCTGACTCTTTTCCCAGTCTAGCCTCTTTCCAGGGCCTTTGTGGGACAGAAAACAGAAACTAGCTGTGACAGGCATTACCTTGGTATAAGAAGGGCTCTACTGGTATAGGACCAGCATGTGGTCATCTCCTACACTGTAGCTCTTCCACCCCGACAGTGAGGATTTCCTCTGCCCATTTTCAACTGGAAAGTAATTTTTCAGGGTTATCTGTTGTTTGATATAAGTTACAACGGCATGTAGGCAAATGAGAACACAAATAATTCCTCTGATCCTCACTTTGTAATATGAACGTTAAAGATTGCCATTAGAAAAAGTCATTCTGAAGATCAGAATGCTAATTACCTGCAGGAAAATTAGTTGACTCAACCATGTTTATAACATGCAATTTCAGCTCTGGAGATACATGGACATAAATGCTGTTTTCTTTAGTGATTTGAAAGTGCTTGTTCATCTGTACAAGCATAGATGTCAGAAGCTCATCTTGTCAGCTTGAAAAGAAAGACAAGTATAACCTACAAATATTACAGTGATCACTTTTTAAGCTTATGTCATGAAATACAGCAAAGAAAAAGAATGAATGAAACAAATCTTAATTGCTTAAAATTATTTGAATTACTGTTACCTCTAAGAATGACAGTTACCTCTATATCATTAACAAACATATTGGAAAAACCTTAAGCTTTTAGATTTACACTGCCCAGTCACTTGCGTTAGAACTGAAGTATTTTCAATGGAAAATGTACAAAAGCAAAGCATACTTTAAGCCAGAGTGAGAAAACATCCTTGTTGTCACTGAAACTAGTGCCCATTTGCTACATTAACTGGGAAATGAGTTATTGTAATAATTGGTGATTTTTGCCATTTTCTTGTGATTGAAAAAACAAGAACGTTTGTAGAGACCATTGTTCTCTTTTTTTCTCAAATGCCAACAAATCACTTTTTTCTAGCACCCAAAGCAAATCAGCTGGAAGAAAACACTTACGAAATCACATGGGAACCTTTACAGCCGATGAAAGGAGATTCCATTGTTTACATCCTTCAGCTTGCTGCTGGGAGAGAGTTTGATCAGGTACCTTTCATTTAACATAATGAACTTGAGGTTTTTTTACTTCGAAAAATTATTGCAAAAAAAGATGTCTATATTTTAAGGTTCAAATTCTATTTGGTGATGCTAGTGGCAGGAATACTTTTCATTTTGGCAAGGGACTCGATTTACCATCCCAAGGTGCTTCATTCAACGTCTCAGTTCCTCTCCACGAGGCTTTAAGTTTGTGATGGGTGAGGGCAGCTTCCGGTGTAGGGTCCTGCCTCTTCACAGCATTGAAGGTTGCCCCAGATTAAAGATCATAAAGTTTCGTTTCCCTGTTGACCCTTCACTTGTACTGTAAAAGCAAACGACTGCGAGAGCAGGCTTGAGAGTCATTGGGAGAATTGGTTATCTAGAAGTGGGTTAACGCTGTTTTATCCTGTTCTCCCAGCATTTCCCTTGGCTCTTTTGATTCTTAAATCTTACAGTCTGTGGCATCACTACCTTTGCTAGCCACAGACAGCACTTGCCCCACTTTAGTGGGGGAGCTGTATGGAACAGTAGCTGTGCAGAGCGATTTTTTTTTTTTTTTTTCTTTTTTCCCCGAGCTTCAAAATCCAGGTCTGTC
The DNA here is from genome assembly GCF_000690835.1 of Fulmarus glacialis. Lineage (NCBI taxonomy): Eukaryota > Metazoa > Chordata > Aves > Procellariiformes > Procellariidae > Fulmarus > Fulmarus glacialis. The sequence continues at coordinate 21,683 of NW_009212364.1, forward strand.
AGTGTGGGGCATAGCAGGAGGCTTTGGATTATTCACAAGAAAATGAATCATAAATTCTTCAGAAATAAAAGCTGAGATTTTATTAAGTTGGCTTGAAGAAAACGACTCCAGGCAGCGTCCAGCACTGCATGTGCTCGCAAAGGAGAATGGAAGGTATCGCGTAGTGTTTGCAAGACGAATCCCATGTGAAGTGGTTCTGTCTCTTCTTCTTCTGACCAGGTATACAAGGGACCAGAGACTTCCTTCCGTCTCACAAGCTTGCAGACAAACTGTGAATACCGGATCAGAGTCTGCGCTGGCCGACAGTCCCAAGACTCCACTGGATCACAAGAACTGTATGGACCTTACAGTCCCAGTACAGTGTTCTCATCTCAGAAACAAGAGCTGGTTCCAGCGTGTGCTGATTTGACGACGGAGTTGGCAGAGACTAAGAAGACATTACGTGAAGAGCGCTTCATTGCTATCGTTCTTCTCTGCGGATTTGCAGTGGTTGCTATTTTATTTGCTGTTGTTATTCAGTACTTTGTAATCAAGTAGACGAGAGCCTATTCAGTACTCAGCTTTTTGTACAGAAGCTATTTCGGGTATTTATGGTTAGTTCTAATTAAAATCCTAGCTGGAAATGTATAGTTACATGCGTTTCCACTTTTGCTGCTGGCTAACAGTGAGGCTGGGTTGGCAGATCCTTTCCAAATACTGAACACAGATTTCTTGTAGAAAGGGTAATCCTGGGTCCTCTGTAATCAGGGTTAGCTGTTAATAAAACAGCAAAAAACTGCCTTATCGTGCACACTGGTGTGTGCGCGCACTCTTCCTCTCTCCGAATTCAAAGCGGGGCCCTTTGGCCAGTTAGAGAGAGAAGGCATTGATAGAACAACTCCTTTTCAAGTACAACTAGAGCAGTGGTAGTCGATCCGCAATGTTTAATCAGGTATTGTTGTAGTTGGTATACATGAAATACAGCAGCACAAATGCTTAAGCTTAGAGCAGTACTGTATTGCAGAACATTACTAGAGCGTACCACATTTAATATACTGTAGAAGGAAAGCAGAATATTGACTTTGACTTAGTGATATTACTACTTTACAGTTATTTTAATATTTCGGATTCAGTAATAATCATTTCAAGCGTGAAAGTAGAGGGTGCCAGCATTTTTAGAATTTTAATCAAAATGCTAGACAAAACGTTAGCAGGACGTAATGTACATACGGCAAAGGCGTTCGTACGTAGCATTGCAGAAAAGGCCCCTTTTGTATTGTACATTTCTGAATGAAATGCTTTCTGCTGTTGGTGAGCAGCTGTTGGCCCAATCCACATTTCACTCTCAGTGCCTGAGAGAAAAGTAATTTCCTGTGCTTCTGATTAAATCTTTGCAGTGTTTTCAGAAAAGCACAGGTATTGTCTTTAAGGAGAAAGAGTGCATTTATGATAAATGTTACACTATTTGGCTCAAACTGAGCAAATGTTTTTGTACTATTATTAACCTAAAAATAAAAAGTTCAAACTGCTTTTGGATGCCCTTCTAACTTAATCTGAATTATCAAATTGTACATGAAAGAACTCTTTTTAGATAACATTTATACAATGTTTTAAATGACTTGCTATCCCAGTGGTAGCAGCTTCACATTCCATTGTTTTCTAGATGGGAATGTTCAGCCTGCTATGAACTTTTCTGAAACTCGTCCTGTTTGTCTGGGGGGGATTTTCCGTGGACACTGTGCACTACATATGACTGTTCTTGTTAAATCTGCTTGCGAATACCTAAAGATGAGTCTGACAGCTGTCTTCTTTATATCAAACATTTTGAAAGCTGGAACTCGCAAATTTCGAACATGTTGCAGAACGGGTCTTCCCAATAGCATTTGGAATATGCCATAGAAAGGTAGATTTAGCGTATTTTGCAAAGACTACGGCTACACTTCATATACATCAGAGCAATGCACTTGTACGTGGAATGTTGGATGTGATAGTGCTACAGGCTAAGTATTTCCAGTAATTAATCACTTTAAGGGTCTTTCTCCTATGGCAGTTGATGAATAATGTTGCGTTATAGTTTGAGGCATTGTGTTGTATTTCAGATGTGGAAAACCTAAATTATGACATAGTATCGCTTAATACTCTTAAAAGTAGATTTATGGTGCAATCTGAAATTAATCTTTTCAAAATGTACTCTTCATTTTGTACTCTATTTATTTTGATTAAAAGTCCTGGAAAATGTATGTTTGAATGTATTGTTCTACTTGTAGCAGAACTTTAAGTTAATCATTTATTATATCATAGAAATCTCTCCCTCCAGTGTTGGAAAGAGTTTTATACAGATATTAGTCTTTAGTTTGCAGAAGAGTTTACAATCTGTCTTTATTTCTCTTCATAGTCTACTTTTAGCAAATAAGACTGCCTTCAGCAAATCTCTATTGCCAAAGGGTTATTTCTTTAACTCTTAGAACGAAGTTTGTAGAGGTTTATTTGGCAATAATATTTCTGATAATTTTAAAAGATAAATTAGGATTGCAGAGTAAATACTAACAAGTCATGACTCCTAAAAAGTGAAAGAAAGTTTTTTTTGTAATTGCCACAAAATATTCAACTTTGCAGAAAATATCCAGGAAAGCCCTCCGCAATACGGATTTTACGTCAGCTGTTATCCATTCCAGAACGATATACCCTAGTGGCATTAATGTATTAGGTATCTTCAGTTTTCTTGTATTGTCATTTTGAGGTATCTCAAACTTATGTTAAAGCTGCCATGCATTGTATTACTAAATTGTAACTATCAAATAGATAATATATTTAATACAGCCAATAAATAATACAAATGTATTCAAATTTGACTACAGGGTTGTGTGTGTTTTTTCTGGATTTTAATCTTATTCGGGAGCAGTCATTTGTGTAGTATGTAATTTAAGGTGAAGAAACATGTTTAGCCTTGTTACTAAGTGTCATTAAGAGCTGTCTTAACTTTTCTTCCAGAAAGATTTTTTTTTTTTTTTTTTTTTTTTTAAATTGTGGGAACTTTAGCACAATACTGTCCTCTTCTTTTCCAAGAGCTGTGTCAGTCGGGGGACCAAACAGTGCGATTTCTGAACCCTTTTACGTGAGGTCTTGGGGCAGCCCGTGAACGGCTGATCTGGACTCGGTGTTTGCCTGTTTTACAAATAAGGGAGATGGGCAAATGCCTTCTGCTCTCGCTTCCCTCCCCAACGATCGCCCACGTGCATAATGTGTCCCTGGTCCGATCAGATGAGCACTAAAGGCAAGGACCGTTTCTTCCCGCAGAGCTCAGCAGAGATGGGGTCTGACTTTGCAGAAAGGGTACAGTTGAATAAAGAACAAGATAAAAGACTGAAAATGAGGGAAGCAACTCAAGAGACCTGAGGGGTGAGCAATAAATCAGTTTGTTGGAAGAAGGCAATGCATTCATAGTCCCACTAAATGAGTAATTTCTTATCACTTTCCTTTCAGGTACCTTACAGATTGTATTTCTTACGCTTATTTGCTTGAGAGCAAGCGGCGGGCCTGGCTTTAATCTCCACTTTATCTCTCTTGGCTTCTGTGGGAAGAAAGTAACGAATTATGTTTCACAGGTCTGTGATTAACAAAACGTCTGGTCCTCAAAAACTGAGACAAATCCTTTCACAGGAGCTTTGTGGAGAGTTAAGCCTGATGGTGCGGCTGGTAAGTTCACTGAAGAGAAGAGCCCAGCCTCCCCTGTGCCTGCTCCTCTGTGCGGGAACAATGGGAATTGACTCCAACCTTCCTAAAGCGTTCCAAACCTATCTCAGTAGTGAGATAGCCAAAAGGACAGCCTTAATACTTGTTCCAGTCTCCACGTGCACTGTCTACCCAGGTTTTAACCCACAATACTGCTGGCAAAATGGCTAGGTTGCATGAATTAAGTCAATGCTGAACAGTTGACATGAAAGAACCGAGTTCTGTCCCTTCAAAAGAAACCTTTCCACTCCTGGTCAGGCTCCTGCAGCGCCGAGTTTGCTTGTGGTGCAGGATTTTGCTCATCGCTTTCCTGTATTTGTGTGACATGACGTTGTAAAGTATAGGGTTTATGGAAGCCCCAAGATAGAAGAGGAGCATGGCGATGAGGTTGAAGTACTGCGTGAGGTCATACAGGAGGATTTCACTCTGGGCGAAGAGGATTCGGCCGACGTGGAATGGGAGCCAACACAGCACAAAGGCCAAGACTACGATGGCTAAAGAGGAAGAAAGCACACTTAGTCATCTTCAGCAGAGTTTATTCTGCCTCTTTAAACTATTTAAGGACCGAGACGTGAGCTTGCCAAGTTTAACCCAGCACAGGCAAGACCTCCTGCCTTGCCCAGCTGCTTTTGTGCTATGGTTACTGGTAATCTTAAGCAACAAGGACTTAAGGTTGCACACAAAATTAATTGTTTGCAAATAAAATAGGGCTCTCGACACCCATGTTGTCCAGCGGAGATAAAGGAATCGAATCAGCCTGGGGCAAAGCAGCCTGTACTTAAATGAAGGATTACTGCCCACTCTTGGCTTGAAAACTGGCATCCTGCGATGGGTATCAGAGGGGAAGGACCAGGGACACAGGAGGTGGGGGGCCCCTCTGGGCAGCAGAGCGGTGGAAAAGGGGAGTAAACTGGACGAGGAGGCACTGAGGAAGAGGATGGAAAAGCAGAGCACGCAATAAGCAAATAAAGCCTGGCAGGAAACAGCCGGTGGATAGCTGTGGTATGTTTTACTGAAGGTATCTCCAGTCATGGGTGCTGCTGCTTCCCCGGGGACAAGGATTTTGGGGGTTGGGCTTGGGAGGGAGCAGTCAGAGGGATGGGGAGGAGGGGAGGGGACCCAAACCCTCCCGGTTTCAGTGTCTGCACCAAGGCACAGGTACCAGCTGGCACAGGATAAAGATCACGTTCAAGTAAGCCCAGACAGGTGGGTCATTGCCATCCTGGACAAAACCATAGTCACTAAGCTTGAGACAGGGGAAATGGCTTTAAAACCTTTCCTTGCCACAGCAGGGGAAGTGCCTGGTCTGGTTTTAAGTCACAGAATTTTCCCATTTCTTTAATTTAATCCCACAAGGTCAGAGATTGTGGGGGGACATGAAGAATGTGATCTCAAAACAACCAAAAGCCACCCTGATCTGCTGTAAGATCCTTAGCCTCAATACCGTGCAGTCAAGGACTCCCCTTCTTACCAGAGTGAGCAAGGAACATAAATTAAGTGTAAATCCATTGATTTTAAATCTGTGTAACCCTGTGTGTTTTCTCCCTCCTCTCCATCATCCCCCGCATCGCTGTACGCCCCGTGGGAGTGATTAAAGAAGGCAGCTCTTCAGGTTGGGTTTCTAAAATACTCTTACCCAGCATTTTGACAGTCTGCGTGTGGGACCTTTTGCTGCCCGCAGCCTGGCAGCCCGGCAGCCGCTGCGTGCTCCGCCAGAGCTTTCTGCAGATGAGTCTGTACAGCAGAGTCAAGCAGAGCATGGGCAGGAAGAAATAAATGGTGGAGACCCAGGTCATGGTCTCGAGCAGCCCCGTGCGGGCCACGCGCTCAATGGACCTACACTCCCGGCTCTCCTGGGGCAGGCTGCCGTTGGGGTGTTCAACCCCGAAGAGGAAGAGGATGGGGCCGGCGGTCAGGAGGGAGCAGCCCCACAGCGCCAGGATGACCCGTTTCACCCGGCACTTGGTGATGGTCGCTTTGGCTTTCAGGGGAAAGCAGATGGCGAAGTACCTCTCCATGCTCACCGTGGTGATGTGCAGGATGGTGCAGTACGTGCACGTTTCGCTCAGGTAAATGAAGAACTTGCAGAGAAAATCCCCAAATATGTAGGGCTTGTACTTCCAGAGGCGGTACAGATCCGAAGGCAGGCCAAGGAAAATCAGCGTGTCCGACAGCGCCATGCTGGACAGGTACATGTTCACTGTCGTCCTCATCTCCTGCGAGCGTCTGAAAATGACTATCGTTATCAAATTCCCAGAGACTCCCAAGAAAAACAGGATGATGGAAATTACTGTCACAGGCACCAAAATATGGACATCAAACAAAGAAAAAGACTGATCTTCAGAGGAGTCAGTGTCATTTCTGAAATAGCTGTGATTCGAGATGGAGCCCATGTCTGGTTTCAAAGCCAAGGGCAGGGCTGGCTTCGTCTTCCCCTTCGATGGAAACCTCAGTCACGGTGAGAGAGAGGCATGTTTCAAAGCCAGTGTCCAAGCACCAATTGTCTACGCAACGATTCTTACGTGACCAGTTAAAAAATTAAAATTATGTTCATAAACATTTAGCTGATGAAGCTAAATACCCAAGTGCCAGTTAGTCCGTTTTACGAGAAGCGAAGGAATATTAGATTCACACATCCAGCATTCGCCAGACACCACCTTTTAAACACAATATTGACCATTATAAAACAATATTTACCATGCTGATATTTACCCTTAGCTTTGCAGCATTTGGAAAAGGGCCATTTTTTACATTTCCTTTCAAGTTCTGTGAATCCCACCAAGGGTGTAGAGCCGGGTCTGGTGGCCGGGCTCCGGATCGATCGTGGGGGAGCTGCAAGGAGAGGCAGTCCCCCCCAACGACAGCCGGACGGGAACAGCCTCTCGGATGTGCTCAGCCGTTTACCTTCCAGCACTTGTGAGTGCCACAAGTGGAAATCTTTAGGACGAGAAGTTTTCTCGAGGCTCCGCCAAGGAGCAGGGAGGCTCGCGGGCGGTCACCGCGGCTCGCAGACACAGGATGCTTCACCTGCAGGATGGCTTTCCTGCCGCCGGTGACAACGATGCCGTTGTGCCGGGAGGTCCCCGGCGTGCTGGAGTTCCCTGGCACGCGGCACGATTTCTGAGGAAATCGGCTGGGGCCGCTTGACTTTTCGTGGCCGTTTCCCCTGCTGCCCATTCTGCGGTCATCCATCTTCCTCCCTCCACCTACACACTGCTAATGATGCTGCACTAAATACGCACCCCCACGCCGCTTTTCTCCTTACCCTGCAAAAAGTGGCTGCAGTTACCAGGTAGGGCAGAACAGTTCTTTGATACTGGAAATTTAATTAGCCCATTTGGGCCAGTTACATAATTTTCCATCATTCTGTGTTTACTTAGGGCCTTTCCCACTTGAGCTCCTCCCCAGCATATGCCGCTGAGTGAGAAACTTCTACTGACAGTGCTTTAATGACATTATCAAGATAGGATGGAAAAGCCTTTATTTGAACATCAGTCTTCAAAATGAGACAGTCTGACACTTAGCCCTGATTTACTTTCCACTTCAGAAAAGATCAGAGATTATGAGCTGGAAAGCGCGGAGGAGGCAAGGGAAAAAGGGGCCAGCGTGAGGGAAAACGCAAGGGAAGGCTCCGGGAAGCTGGAGGTTAACTGCATGCAGCCGGAGAGAGCAGGGCACCGGAGAGGCTGCGTACGCCGCTCGGCTCGACAGCAGGATGTGTCTGGCCACGGTCCTCGGAAATTCCTCCATAACCTGGGAACCGGGGCGCTGGCAGAAGTGAGCGGGGTACCCGGTACAAAAGAAACCTCCCCCGTTCTCCTCAGAGCTCTGCTCTCTGCAGTTTTTCTTGTCTGAAGGACTATTCAAAAGCCAGCATTTTGTAGAGCCAAACAGTGTGGGATTTGGGCTCAAAAGGTCAGTGCTGAACACAGTCACTGTGTTGTGTTGACGGATCCCTGGTTCTAACGTTAGGGAGATTTCTGCTGCCATTTCCAAGAGGCAGAAGCACTGGCTGTGGGGTTTTTTTCAAGAGATTTAGGCACCTGAGCACCTCAAAAAAAGAAAAGCAGTCTCTGTGCCAAGGCTTTACTTCGCTGCACCTTAAACACCTCTACAAAATCTGTCTAAGAAGAAATCCCCAATAATTAGCTCTGCATTGGTGATTTAAACGGCGCACCCTGAGCGGACCTAAGTCCTGGCCGGCGCATGGGCTGAAGAGTGCGCGGCTGTCGTCCCTATTTATTCGAGCAGATCGCTCCCAGCTGGGAGACAGTTGCCTTTGATGAACGTCCCCGGTTAGCAGTGGCAGACGGAGGAGTCGGCGCTCGGCCTGGTCACGCCGTGACCCAGTTTCCTGTTTTCCAACCCTGAAAGAAACCCCAGTGTCTGGGCAGAGATGAAGGGTGACTGCTCTTTCATTCAGCCGACGCGTGGTGCCTCCGCAGCCAGCTGAACGCAGGCATTCGCAGCACGGCCGTGCCCCAGAGGACTGGCGGTGGGGAGGAAGCTTTCACGGCCAGGCAGACCTGCTCCAGCTCAGCTGCCCACACGGAAGGCATCTGTGGCCTCAGGGACAAATATCTCCCCTCTGGAAACTGGCTCTCTGCATCTTCTCCTTGCCGCTGGTTTCCAGGCAGAAATGCTGCAAGTAGCTGCAGCTCTTGGTCGTGCTGCTCAGCCTGGAAAGTCACCTCTGCGCAGCAGGGTTGGTGGGGAAGGTGGTCACAGCACGGGCAAGAGATCTGGGGGGGGTGGCAGAAATGTCTTTGCCCATTTTTGGGGGTAAACCCAGAGCCCTTCGGCAGTACGAAGTATCTTTCTGTTTTAAGCATTAGGAATAAATGGCAGTGATGGGCAGACGGCCCCGATGATGCCAAGTTTCAGCTTGATCCACAGCCTGCATCCAGTGCACAGTGGAAGAGCTCCCCTCCCCCTCTTCTCTAAAACAAGGGAAAAAAAGCGGGTTTTGTTTGTTGTCTAAGGTCAGTGTCTGGAATTCATCCTCCGTTCCCTCCTTGCAGGATGTTTTTGTGTAATATACTATGACTCATGAAAGTCAAATGACTTGGACTATAACGCTACAGTGCTTCCAGCCAAAGCGCCTCAGCAGAGGCATTCCGGCACGTGCTGGATGCGGGTTTCCAGCTCCTCCAGCTGCCGCCGCAGCCGCGGAGCTGCCTCTGCCCCCCGTCAGGCCGAGTCAGGCACCCCCCATCACCAGCAAACCCGTGGCGTGGAGGGCCAGCCGCCATCTCAGTACGTACACGCAGGGGCCAAGTCAGATTTGAAAGTTGCATTTACATCTAGGTGGGCTGAGTGTACGGCTTCCAGGTGTTGAACATCATCCTTGGTACAGATGAGAAGCAGAGAGAGAGTCTCGCTGCTGGTGGGATGGTTTGCAATGCGTTTCAGGATCGCAAGTTAACAGCTGTTTATTTCTTCTTGCTCTCAGAGGAGGTTGGCTTCTCTACCCCGTTATATCAGCTGGTCTAGTGCGGATATCGCATCCTCCTCCAGACCTTGCTTCATTTGGACTGTCACGGCTAATGACAACACTATTGCAACTTCTTCTGGTATGCTGCTAATCCCCCGCTTTGCAAAATCACAGGAAAACAATTTTTTTTGGTTCTGTTTTGCCTCAGAAAGCGAGAGAGAAACTTTTGATGAGACTTGCATGGAATGTATGTAGAGATCCTTTGGCTGCTAAGAAAACAAGCTTAAAAAGTGCTGCTGCCAGTACTCCCATTTTTCTTTAATCCGGGGAATGCTGACAATTTAAAAAGTGGCCATCAAAGTCGTTAATGAAGTACCGTACCCTTCTGCTTCATCACTGCACAAACAGCTGGCGTTGGACTATTCTGCAGCAAGGGGACCGGGGAAAATTCCCTGAACCCGTAAGGGTGTATCGTGTATCGCTTTGTCTCCACAAATATTTTTATTAAAAAGAATTTCTGCATCACAGAAATGCAGTTTTTAAAAATAAAAAGCAGAATAAAGGCCCTATCTAACCCAATGCCGGTCTGACCTGGGGCCTGTGCCTCCCCACC
>NW_009212365.1:0-18085 GCF_000690835.1 Fulmarus glacialis
AGTAACCCCATATGTTAATTAGTGACCTCGGATGACCCCCGAGATGAAATTTCGGGGTGATGTTGACCTCTAGTAACCCCGTATGTTAATTGGTGACCTCTAGTAACCCCGTATGTTAATTGGTGACCTCGGATGACCCCTGAGATGTAATTTTGGGGTGACGTTGACCTCTAGTAACCCCATATGTTAATCAGTGACCTCTAGTAACCCATATGTTAATTAGTGACCGCAAGTAACCCCATATGTTAATTGGTGAACTCAGATGACCCCAAGGAGAAATTTTGGGGTGACGTTGACCTCTAGCAATCCCTTGTGCTAATCGGTGACCTCGGCTGACCCCACATTCTGGTTGCCCTCCCGCCAGCGCTCCGCCCGTGTGTGACTTTGGGGGCACCCCCAGAGCCCCCTCGCCCTGCCCCACATTTCCCTCCACGGCTCAGCTCAGGCCCCGCCCTTCCTGTACGTGCGGCTCCGAGGTCCCCTCGGCTGTCCCAAGGAGCCCCCAGGGTCCCTCGAAGGCACCTGGGGCCCAAAACTGCTGCAGAGCCTGCACTGAGGTCATCTTGGTCCCCCGAATGACTTTTGGGCTCACCAGGCCCTACACCCATCTGGCCTGCCCCACGTGTCACCTCGTGACCGTCTGAGGTCACCCAGGTCCCAGTTGTGTCCCTGGAGGGATCCAAGGCCACGTCCTGCTGCAGCGTGACCCCTCAGCCCCCCCGCGCCGCTGGCAGCCGGCCTGGGCTGGGTCCCCTCGGGCTCGATTTCCCCCTCCCCTCGGGAGCAGCTTTCAGGCACGGCCGCCCAAGGGGAGCTGCGGGAGGAGAGAGAAGGTGACACCACCTTCCCCCGACAGAAAGCACAGTCTAACGACAGGCTACTGTCACCCATGGAGAACAGGCACAAGGCCTTCTTTATTTCAGGCGGGAGGGTAAGAGGGGGCTCGTCTCGAGGGAGACGGCGTCCTCCATCCGCGCGACCTCTTTACGTCGTACAGCGTCTATAAAGCTTTTGCGGAGTCTCGATCCCTGAAGGACTCCGATTGCCTCCAGGACATCATCTCTCTTCTCCGGGCCTCTTGTAAGTCATTGCTTGAGTCCGTTCAGCTCCCCCGTCGTTCGCTCTCTGGTTTTGGCTGTTAAAACCAGTTAATGGCACCTTACTTACTGGTCGCCTCTTAGGAGGAAGCTGCAAAGAGAATCCATTTCCCGAGATCCATGCGCGTTGCTGGAGGAGCAGCAACGTCTCCTCGGAGGCTCTCTGCCTGTGGCAGACCCTGCGAGTTCTTTAAAGCTGGATTCATCTTTGTTTCAAGTATTTTGAGATAAATTGCATCAGCGCTCATTAAAAATAAAAGACAAAAAAAAGCCCCAAACCAGTGAGGGGATTAAATGGGAAAAAGGACCATAATGCAAATTATTCCCAAAGGGAAGGAGGGAGACTGGCTGCAGGGAGGAAAATCAGACAACGCAAAGTCCAAATGTTCAGTTCAGACGCCCAGGCTTTGAACAGCACTAACTCGAGCCAAAAAAGCTCTCTGTCCAGCTTTTCCCTCCTTGCTCTTTTGTGAGCCACATCCCACTGGAGTTAGAGCATGGAGACAACAAAACTCTGAAGCTCAAGACAGCCCAGCTTCTATCCAGGTACCAAAATACGGATGAGGATGCTTCCATTTTGCGTTAACCTGTTGAAAAACCAGAACAAGACCGTAAGGATCCAGCAAACCCTGCGGGGCAGGGGAGCTGAGGCAGCACAGGGCAGGCGCGGGGCAAGGCACCATCCCACCCCACCCACAAGCATGAATGAGACACAACCTTACTGATGACAACAAATAGTGTTGCAGCACTTTTTAGATGCCTCTTAGAGAATGAGTAGACCCATAAATTGCAGCGTGCTTGGCCATGCCTTGCAACAAAATGTACCACAGGCCACGTCCTGCTCCCTTCTGATCAATGGCAAAACACATACCGACACTGATGCAACCAGGACACGACCATTTTATAAACCACCAGCAGCTTCCAGTTTCAGTTTCAGTCCCCACTCTGTGTTTAATAGGCCTGCTCATCCTGTCAGAAAAAATATATTTTGGTGCAACTCCAACAAAACCAGTAGTCAGAGCAGAGCATCAGGTGGTGTCCACGAACTCTGTGAGTCTGCCAGACACTTCTTCAGAATGCAATATGCAGAAAAGCAAAATATCAAGTCCTCAGGTAAGCTCTGGGCAAGCTAGGTAATACCGGTGGTGTTGGTGGGATTGAAAATGTTGTTTGGGCCTTTATTTAATAGTTTGGTTACAGAGCAGACTGCTTTTCATCACCATTTTAAATAGACATTACCACTGTAGTTAATAACTTCCATGGTATTTTTACTCTCCAGCAACATTATTATTTATCCTTAAATTATAAATGTTCTGCTTTTCTCTGGGATCTTATTCATATGTGTTTGGTGGTTTTTTTTCCACTAGAACTCAATAATAAAGCATCCAAGAGAACCATGTACTTGTGAAAGAAAAAGCAATGGAGCCAAACCCAAACACCTACCAGGTCAGCAGCAGATCAGCAGTCACGTTCAGCTCCCAGCAACCTGCCTGTTAGCCTGGAGTATTGCTGTAACACCCATGCAGCTATGCTACCGTCACACCCGTGCTTCACGCCGAAGTCTGTGTGTCCATGTGTGCGTGTAGTTTGTGCTGGGGGGCGAATACCTGAAATACTGCAGTTGCAGAGCCCTTTCCAGCAGCGTAAGTTAGTTTCTTGAATAACAAGCATCCAAGAATAAAATTCACTTGGAATTGTCCCATTGACTCACTAAGACCAGACAGCAAAACAGTCCTTTGCCTTCTGGAGCTTAGCAGTGCTGCTCTGTCCATGCCTGTACAGACAGACACCCACGTAAGCTGGAAATGAAATGAGAAGAAAATAGATCCCCCTAAACATAATGTTTTTCTCTGCTGATTTGTGTTTATTCAACAGATAAAGCCAAGTAGATGATGTGACCTATATAGTCTGATTGTAGAGTTCTCGTCTTATTGAAATTTCATGTTTTGGTAACCCCAGCTGCTCCTTCTGGCCTCGATGTCTCAGCTTGCAGGAGCTGGGGCCTAAAATTAGTTCCTCAGATAAAACCCTCTGGAAGTTGCAAGGCAAAAGGAAGAGGCCTGGAAATAAGCGGTGATAGAAGATACACTGAAAAGCAAATTCAGCGGGTCTTTGTAGTGTTACTTGTAGGGAAGTCGTAGCTACTTTGTGAAAGAAAGAACATTCATTGAAGAAGTAGAGTGCAACTCTCTCTTATTTAAATGTATTGGTTGACTGAAGGGGGAATATTCAAAGCAGATTTTTCTCCTATTGAGCAAATACCAGCTGCTGCATTGAAAGTAGTGAAGGAGAACTGATACAGCTGGTGGTTCCCTTCCTTGCTGTGGCCTCGACGTGGTCTTGGAGCACCCCAAAGGCTGCCCTAGAAGTGAAGGAGAACTGATACAGCTGATGGTTCCCTTCCTTGCTGTGGCCTCGACACGGTCTTGGAGCACCCCAAAGGCTGCCCTAGGCTCTGCCATCTGGCAAAAGATCCCAAAGGATGAGAATTAGTGATGACGACTCCAGTAACATAGACAAGACTCATCTCCTTTCCTGCCTCGATAGGACTTCAAAAGAATTTTCTTATGGATGTGGGATGTCTTTCAGATCTATCAAGAGTATTTTAATATGTGGAAAATTCAGTCACGCCATGGCATCTCCAACTCAAAAAATGGCTCTCTCTTCTTCTCTGCCACTTCTGCATCAATAAAGCTACTACTGAAACTTTGGCATTTATTCAAAGAGCAGCAAAACTTGTTGGGAGCCAGGAGTTATTAAATGACAAAGGGCTAAACAGAATGAATGTGACTAAGTAAGGTCTAAATGAGGTATCAGCAGCTAAAAATACAATCAAAGAGAAAAGATTAAAAACAACTGAATGATATCAAAAAACAGTGAAGCATAGGTTCGGAGCAGAAAACCTTTCTGACAAAAAAAAATGTGTAAGTGTACAGAACTGATTCCTAAAGGAAATGCTGGCAGCCCAGCGACGGAGCAAACTTATGGAACCACTAGAAAATCAATGCAAGACAGAAAAAATATTCAGTGAAAGTCATCTAAGAAGTGCGTGCCATTCCTAATTTCTGTTAGTGCTGGGTGCCATGGGACTACGAGTTCTGAGCATGCTATAATTAGAAAGCAACACAGGCCTCAGAAGCTATTCCTATCTCAGCTATTTCTGGGGGCACTTTTAATTGGCATTATTCAAATACAAACTCCCCCAGATATGAGTAATGACAGAGTCTTCAACTCTCTCCCAAATTATATCAAGTCTCTTGGTGAGAGATTATTTTAACATGAGCTAAAATATGGCTCCTGTTAGCCATTTAAAATAATAGGAGAGCAACTTTGGTAGATTCTGAGCTAAACCTTCTTGAAACTGGTTTGCAGTGAAAGAGAGAGAAGTAGCTCAGAAGGAGAATCAGCAACAGAAAGACTATTGGAAGGGAAAGCTTCAACGCGTTCAGAAGACTCTGAGCACCGAGATATATGTATATATGTGTGCGTATATATGTGTCCATAAAGACCTCAGAGGAGAATGAAGAACCACCTTCGGGGTTGGCGCTCTGGCTGCAGAAGCGGGTTGCAGCCATGAGCAGAGAGCTGCTGCTTGAATCCCTCTCACATTTGAAACAGCACATTCTCGTGAGTCGACATAATTCATCAAGGATGTCTGACTCCATCACCAGTTTCTACACTTAATCAAAATACACCATTCTTTCATTAGTCACTTGCATCAAAAGGATAATAATACTTAAAACACATTCCTTATTTTCCAGAGAGCTCACTATTAGACGATTCTTAATATGACCGCTCAGGACGCAGTGACTTTGAGCAATGACTTTCTCTTATCATATATTTGTGAAGCAAAATTGTTTCCTGATGTAAATTAATAGCGGTGGCTTGCAGAAAGCACAAAACCTATGCACGTACGTTACTATGAAACATGCTGGCAAAGCTTTTATTTTATTAAGCTACAAAAAACCCTGCAAGACGCACTGAATGACTAACAGCAAGGTAAGGAGGGGAAAGAAAAAAAGAGTAGTAATACAGACTCCTGGCATGTACCATTTCACACAGAGCTGCTGCGGAGGAAACAAAAATGTGCGAGGCAGGTAAGGCTGTGTTCCAATTCATACCCCATCGGAATTTAATTAACAGATCGGTTGATGTTTTCCAATAATCTGAAAATAGACGTAGTGGATAACAGCAGTGCGCCTGGTACAAGCTGCAAACAGCGTGTGCCACCAAAGGACATACACCTATTTGTGTTTTCAGTAGAAATCCAAACCTCTAACAGCTTAAAATAAAGGCCCCCTTTGTGGCTTTACTGGCGGTAGACAAAGTTCTTGCACTTTCAAAGCAGGCTATGAAATTTCTGACAGAGAGGAATGGGCGTTGTCAAACCTGCTGGAGCCATCCAGGAAAGCTGAAGGCCATACTTCTCCTCCTGCAGGCATTTGTCGACACAACAGGGTCACAAGGACCGAAATGCAGTTCTTTTCCCTCAATTTGTTTTTTCTTTTGCCTTGGGATGAGGCCCCTTCTGAACACCGTTTGTTCTAAAAACCATTTCTCGAGCAAACTGAAAACAGGCCAGTCACCTGCAGCAACTTCATGCTATTTTAATATAGTATTTATAATATAGTATTTGTAGCATAGGTGGTATATCCTTCTAAAGGTTGAAGAAACAAGTATAATTTATATGAGAAAATGTACAGCCCTTGCATTAGGTTTTGGCAGCATTTTTAGGAAATCTCTGAATTTCTAAATTTTAAAAAGTAATGTTTTAAGTATTTAGTTCATAGAGACTTCCAGCTTTCTGAGCCCCCCAGTAGTTTAGAAATCATGTCTATGGACAGGTAGGTGGGAGTCCCATCTATCCATAGGGGCCGCATCATCCATGACTGACATGCCTCTGCCTTTCTTTTCACGGGAAGGCTTCAGGACTCGAGGAAACACAGGCTGGGTCTCCCTCCCATTTTCCCTTCCCCAAAGACGCCACTTTGCTCTACCTTGTTAACTGCCATAAATGGCTCCTACAGAAAAGAATGGGAATTTGGTTACGATGCATCACACAGACCAAGGAACATGAATCAGCACCGTTGATCCCACCGCAGCATAGCGCCTCGCAATGAAAACCACAAGGGGAAACTGAACAGCGACGGTTTTGGCTCCAGATTAAAAGAATTCTTTAAATTTCAAGGAATTTAAGCCTGAACTTCAAGGTTTAATTAATCAGTGAGGCAATTATTACATGCAAATAATTTTCAGCTCCAGACCTAAGTATCTCCAAAATATCTGAAGCTGTTAATTTGGTTAAGGTATGCTCCTAATAATAACTTTCACATTGTAAATGTGAAGAATTACAAAACAATGTGAGAAATAAGCACCTATAAAGTAGGTGTTTATTCTCAGTATGCTTCTCGCTGTAACGAGGTACAATATTCTTATATCAAGGTCAGCTCTTTGATTCAGTGGTGTCAAGTGCCTTAGAAATGCCGCTAACTAGGCACATTTATCAATAAAAATCAGCTATTTGTACTGAGCCCTTTTTAGAGTAGATAGCTCTGTCAGCATGCAAAGCAAGGTCAAAGTTGTAGGGTGGCAACGATGACAGTATTCATGTCCTCCACTCATTTAAAGGATCACCACATTTTTACTTCATCACATTTAAAATGCAAATGAATTTCACAAATTAGATTGAAATCCATGAGCAATTAAAAAAAAAAAAAAAGTGAGTCAAACACCGTTATCACTGTATTAGAAAACTGGAGTATCCTTGCTTTGGTAACATCGCAAAAAAGGGGCCCGTAATTGACACAGGATAGATAGCTGGAAAGGAAAATAATGAAGTTGCCCAGGGTGAATTTGAAGCAGCGAAGTCTTTTAACTAAAGACAAAATAACTGGAAAGTTTTAGCTAAGAAATAATGGGAAAATGAACAGAAGACTACCATAGAAATAGCTTGAGTAGGCTTAGATAAAAAATAGAGCAATTGAGACTTGAAGACAGCATTGGCAGTGATTAGAAAAGTAGAGACAGAAAATTAGAGAAAATGACAAAATGTTATGCATAGATGCCGCCCTCTTTTAAGTCATTGTTTCCTACAGAGTTATTCAGAAAGTAAGGTGTGAGTTGGGAAAGGGGGCGAAGAAATGAGACTGCACCATTGCAGAGGCAATCTTCCTTTAATGAAGAGCAAATCGTCTCTGGATTAACGGTTTCCTGGGGTGGTGCATAACGCGTTGTCTGCGCTGTTCTGTTTCTTTATCTGTCAGAACTTGGACAGCAACGCAGGCACATGCCACGCTGTGCCCAAGCCCTGTGCATGCACATCACCGTGGCTCAAGTCCCCAGGCACCGGACTTGGCACCCATGCAGAGCAATGCTAGTTGGCAATAAACGTGCAAGTGAACTGCATGCATATTTTGCAGCCAAAATCTGATGATTGCATAGGTGCAGCTCAATAGAGCCGCTGATCAGGGTACAGGGTATGGCATTTCTCTGCAATCCTCAGTGGAAACTACTGTCTCAAGTGAGTTGCCTAACATTCAGAATAACTGGGTACATCACTATATTCTTCTTTTCTTTTTTTTTTTTGCCTAGACAAATTCCAGAGAAAGTAAGAGTACACCTCTGGGACAATATGTGTGCATCCCTAAGCTTGTTACTGAGATCAGTAGGTTTCATTCAGTCTGTCATCACCACCGCTTTGCTTATCACATCTCCATCTTTCAGCCAGCTAAATCCTTGAAACAAACCGGGGAAGAGAAACAGAATAATGTAACCAAAACATTATTCTGTACTCTGCAACCATTTGGTAAACAGTTCACACCGATTTCAATACCAAACCTGTGTGAGCATTATAACCAAGGTGGCTCGGCTGTAGCCCCACTTAACAACGGAGAGGTTTGGGCACAGCCCTTCTGCCTGGCTCAGCTTCTCCCAGCCTGTGATCTGAGTAGGATACAAAGGTGACTTCATTCTCTCTAAAAGCATTCCTTATTCAGGACTAAATCATCATCTGCTGCAAGAGAAAACAGCCTCTGAGGTTCTCTGTTCTTTGTCTGCTTCGTTCAGCCTGCTGGGAAGATGCTCCAGACACCCCTGTTTCTGGGTACCCTTCACCAGGAAGAACGAAGTGGCCTGGGCTGCAGCTCTGTCCTGTACCTACCACCTTACGCTCCCCCGCGAAAGGTATACCAACTACATTTTCATTTTTGCAGTCCTGCTAGGAGTGGCGTGTATGTGCATGCAGGGGAAGCTATCAGAGGCTCCGACTTCAGCAGAATAACGTGGGTAAACTTCCCCAGACTGTGGTTTTGCTGAAGCTGTGACTAAAGTATATCAGAGAAGGAAAAAACCTCCACTCTGCTGTCACCTCCCTTGTGCCCCTTCACAAAGGCAATCTACAAGCTGGAAGAACATAAAGGACAACATTTAGAAGAATGTAGTAGTGTTGGCATATTATAAGTGATGAGCAGCAACACACCTGACCTCCTCATAAGTTACAGTTACAGCAGTAATATTTTTTTTAATCAGCTAATCCCACTGGTTCCAATTTCCCGCACATTGTCCAGTTTTTGCTTAGATTTTCCTTTGCTCCAAATTTTATTTTCTATGAATTGGTGCAGATGTGCCTGCAGAGGGATTTTTCATCAATATATGCTGTCAACTCACAACTAAAAAGTTGTCAGGAGCACTATACTCTCTTTAATAGATGATCCTTTCATAAAAGATACATTTAAAACCATCAGCAATACCCATGACCAAATATACATAATACATATATATAATAGAAATATCCTTTCCTACAAAAGTTAGGGAAGATCTCAGATAAAAGATTCCAAACCTTTAGCTTGAGAATATGCATATGTACCAGCATCTTACAGCATCGGTTCATGCAGTGTTAAAATTGATTGAAGATGGTTACTAATAACCACATCATTTGCTCCTCCCTCTTCTCTCCACTCTTTTTAATATCCTTTAAATCTTTAATGTAAGACTTTTCCTTTGCTTTTTCTACCCCAAGGTTAAAGCTTTTTATTTCCACCCAGTAGCTGAAAATGGAGTTTTGAAATAAGCAGTGGTAGTGGCAAGGATTGCAGCAAGGTTGGATGAACAATTAAGATAATGGTGGGACTATCCAGCTGAATAATCATTTAGATAATGATTGCTGTCTTGGAACATTGTATGAGGTATGAAATAAAAGGAAAATCAAAAGGAATTCCCTCTGAATAGATGTTTGGCATGGCTGAGTGTGCAGCAGCATATCTGAATGATAAAGGATGTTCACTAAGACAAAAGCAGTATTCTTTGCTAGAGAAGAGGAGGATTTAATTTGTTGCTTTTTTTTTCCCCCTCCAGATTTATATATCAAATGCAGTGTTGCTTTCCTGGATGCTCCGTTATTGTTTGAAAAAATATGCTCCAAAAGCAAAAAAGAAAAAGAAAAAAAAAAGTGCTTTCACCTTTGTTGTGCCAGAGCACAGGGGTAGAAACAAGCTGCAGAGAGGATGTACTTGGGAAGTCTGTACAGGAGGAACCGATCTTTGTGCTGATTCTCTCCAAGGAAACAAATAATGCCTTGAGGCAGAAGGAGTATGGGCTATAAGCTGTGTTTGATTACTTGGCTATCTGGCGTACAGACTTCCTGGGGCAGGTACGATACTATTGCATCCCCGGATTTGAATTTGTTAATCCAGTAAATATACATTCTCCTAGAAGTGGGACTCCTGACACGTTAACTACGCCTTTTTCTCGGGGATTCAGATTATAACCTTTGTGTTTCACTTCCTCACAGCTGCTGTGAGTCACCCAGGCGTCACAGTCACGAATGCATTGGGATCCTTAAGTGTTTATTACTGTGGCACCACCTTTTGCAACCCAACAGTTTTCTCAATTACATTTGTAGATTTTTATTACTTGGAATAAATTTTAATCTATATTGTTTATTGAACTGGTCTTAATTTCTTGGTTCGTTTTGGTTGGGTTTTTTTTTTTTTTTAATAGGAGTTTACTAATCAAATTCTGGGAGTATGTTTGTAATACAGTAGGTTCAAATTTCTTATGGTTTAAAGATCTGCTATTTTGGACACGAGGGGAAAAAAATGCATTGTTTTGCTTCAGTCTCCAGGAGAACCAAGCCTTCCCTTTTCGCTAGCCTTAATGAGGCAGCAATCTATCCCCAAATCCCAAATGACATTTTTCTGAAATAGTTCAGGCAGAATATATTGATCATGCATCCCTTGCAATATAGTTGCTAACAAAGGTAAATATTTCAAATGACCTTTGCCAGGCCCTGTGTTTATCAGGGGTATTAATTAAACTTCCATGAAAAAGTCTGCAAGGATTACATGAGAACCAGGAATAACATCCCTGTGACATACCTGGCCTATTTTGGGTGCCATTTAACTGACAGTACAAGCTATTTGTGACCTGTCACCATTTTCATTAGTCAATCTAAAAACTCGATATTCTTGGCTTTAAAGTCTAGACAGAATTATGGAACTCTAGTTTAGCAGCAGCAATTTTCCATTTCACTCAGCATGACGCAAACCATCAGATGCTCTGAAAGTGCTTAGATATCTGCTTTGGCTGGCTGATACTGTGTACCTTGTGGTCCTAAGCAAGATTAAAAGAAAAATAATTTATACCAAATGATCTCTCTATCAAGCTAAGATTGATTTTTCAACAGTTTCATAAGCACAATCTTCAGCACTTGTCTATAACCTTATGATTTTGGATGAGAGAGGTAAAACTTACATGCCTGAAAATACACAATCCTTTTGACTGTGAGAGGTTTATTCTTCTATTCTACAAAGCAATAACTTAACCTATAATTGCTCAACATCCTACCTTTACTATTTCAGTAGCATTGAAGGAGGAGAAGAGAACACAATAGCAACTATCTTTGGGTCCTCATGCCCCACGTTAGAATACATTAAAATGTACTTTTCTGTCCTCTGGAAGTGGCCTGACTTGGAAACGGCAAAGTAGAGAGCGCCAAATTGAGTGAAATTTGTCTCTAGAGGCAGTAAAACATACACAACATAATATCAGCTCCTTCATGCCTTCTGCTGAGGAGCCGCCTTTACCTAGAGGGACCAGTGACCGTCACTGTAGCCATGAGAGTTTGTATCAGCTGAAGCTCCATCCTGCAAGTCTTGTAAACAAGGTTGCTTTGTTACGCTACGTGGGGCCCCAGGTCACATTGGTCTAGAAAGTTTGCGTTTGCATGTTTGTCTACAAAGTTTGGGAATTTGAAGTACAGGAAAGCGTACACCTGTCATCGCCGCAATCTTAAATGAGACCTGCCTTTGGGAGCACCTTGCTCGTATCACATGGCAGACTTGCCCCACTGGACTTTACAGAGCAGCTTCTGGAAAAAGGAAGGATGATTCTGTACACACTTCATTAAGATCTCTATTTAATTCTGCATTCCAATAAAGTTTTAAACTCACAACAAACAGGAGCAGATAGTAAGCTGAACACTTAATCTAATTCATTAATCCAAAGTTTTACATTTTTATTTGAAGAGTGTCAAAGCACACTAAAATTGGATATAAAGAAAACAGAGGGTGAAAACAAAAGCTTAGAGAGACAGATAAGCTACTCCGAGATAGGAAGAAATGCAAATCTCCTGCAAATACATTGGAAAGAAAAACATACTGGAGAATTTAAATGACTAACTAAACTTAATTTCTTTTGTTATCACTCTCAATAAGCGGAGAGGTTTTTTGTTTTTCTCTTCCTTCATGTATTTATGGAATACTCTTTGTGGCAATTTAAAGATACTTATATGTTCTTTGGAGAAGTCTGAATCATTGGCCTCTTTACAATTATCCAGTTTATAAGAGAGAAGAAGATTGAATTAGACCTCCACAGTAGGGAGGGACAAATGGAGTTTTCTCCTAAAATGATGCCTTGTTCAATCTTGTTGCAATGAAATTATGATTAAACCGTAGCAAAGAGGAGGTATATGTGTATAGGGACCACTATTCCACATCAACACAACTATAACTCACTATATTTTATTTTGATCACAACTATAATACATATGTTCTCCTGGATGACAGCTTGGATCCAATAAGGAGATAATTGGGGATAGGTGGTAATGCCTTGTCAAAGTTATATAAATTGTTTTTGAAAAAGACATCTGGTTTAAGTGCTCAATGCCAACTGAATCCTTATAACCAAAGGCAGTAATTGCTTGCTGCTGATGTGTATCCATGAATAATTGAAGGACTTGCCTTTCTCTATCCTTACTTTGGCTCCCGGGATTGAAGGGACCCAGGCTTTGCATTCATTAAATAGATCTAATCTTGTTTTTATTTAATTTCCATTTTTATTGTATTTCTGTTCTCTGTTCTCATCCATGTTAATATTCTTCCCCTATTGTTACACACAGAGCTCTGTGTGTAAAACCACCAAAACAAAAAGGTGCCTGAAAGCATGTCTTGTTTCTAGTGCTTGCAGTTCTTTAAAAAAAAAAAACCAAACAACTTTGTGGGTTTTCAGGGGAATGTATGTCTGAAATGCCTGTAGAAGAGCTCTTCAAATGACACAAAGGCATTTACAACAAATCATACTAGTCAGTAGGGTTTCCTTCCCTTCTAAAAGAAGAAAGTCCTCATAACAAGCCCTTGTGTTGCATTTCACAGTTTTTTTTTTTAAGTCAAGAAACTGCAATTATAATGATAAGCTAAGCTTCCTTTTCTTTATGCAGACTTAGAATGTGCTACAGGCTAGCAAACTGATGTTTTCCCTATGTTTATTAAATCCAGTGGCCAAAGAGGTATGTTTATTCTTGAGATATCCTTATCAAAACCTCTGCGTGTGAATTTTAAAAGCGCATTTTACCTTATCAGTCGAGCAACACAGTCATTTTCATATTCAAGATAAAAGAAAGAGCCTGAAGATAATTTCATTTACACACACAACCACACACACACACACATATATGCAAAACATAGGAATGTTATCTTTTATATCTGTTTAGGCTCAGACAAGGGTTGCTAACAGGTAGTCTTCATGGCATGGGTAGACCAACTATGAATGCCAACAGTGGAAGGAATTTTACCCTTTTCTAAACACACAGTACTAAACAAACAACTACTTCTCTGGGGCTTGCTCCTGCTTCCATTTAACTCGGAGTCAAAAGTGTCAAGAGGAAGAATATTACATTCGTTATATTCTTTAAAAAATATGCGAAGTGCTATATACTTCAGCTGTTGACCACTGCTAAATGCAATTTAATAGGCTAAATGAATGCAGCATGCAAAATTTATGTATGTCCTTAGAGTTCTTTAAGAATATGCTATACATTATTTTAAGAATAGCAACGTTAGACCTTTGCTAGCCATTCAGAATGAAGGATTAATTATCTGGGACTAGAAAATAGCTGAATATGCCAACATACTTGTTCATTCTTTTTGAGCAGCAATTCAGGAAAAGTTTTCCACCTTTAAAACCTTAGTGTGTTTTTGCAAGTATTCAGCACTCCCATAGAAATACAGGAAAGAAAAAGCTCTAAAGTAGAAATGGATTAAGACTGAAAAAACAGGTTTCTACCTCCAACTCATCCCCTCTTTTCATCTGATAAATTATCAGTTCCACATATAAGAAACAGATGTGCAATTCCTAGTTAAAGAGGGATGAAATAAATATTTGAGATTTTTCCTCTGTTCACATGCAATTTGCAGGTGAAAACAGAAGTTACTTCACTGGCTCTGGATGTTGCATTAAGCTTCCAGTGGCTACTTGGTTAAATACTCAGTAGAGTCATTTCTAAAGGAGATATTCAAAAGGTCCTCTGCTCAAAATCATGTGTAATGTCATGGTTGGGACATTCAGTTTTAGTATTGGACCACGTGGTTCAAATCTCTGCTCCTGACCACGTAGGAGAGGGATACCAAAATATCAGATGAGTATTGTGGCATGTGGGTAGAGGGGTAACACTGGCTTCTCTCTCATTTTTGAGGAGGGATGGGAGCCACTTACACACCTAACTATGCAGGAGGGGAACCCAAGACAGTAAAATGGCACAGGCATAGAAACAGCTACTGTAGAATAACAGAAAAATTAAGTGTTCATATCCCTGATCAGAGAGAGGCATAATGGCACAAAAAAGAAATAAACTACCTTGCCTTCACCAAATTTATCACAGGAAAAGAGCACGCACATGGAAGCTTATCACAAAACCAGCCGCTTTAGTACCTTGACAGCAAGTTACCTCCCAGTAACTCCTTATATCTCAAAGCCCTCCTTACTTTCCTGGGTAGGATTTAAGCCACAGCCCCTCCTTAAGATCTTTAGAGGCTACCTCAGCTATCTCTCTGCTCAATGCAATTGACTTTTTTTATCATGCACATCAGACCTGCAAGTACCGTTTTCTTTTTGCTTTGTACAGGAGAGCCCAGGTCCCTCACACAGAGGTATGCTCGTGAAGCGGGGCCTTCGTGAGCAGCCGTCAGTGCCTTACCTGTGCAATTGAGTTTTTTTATCATGCACATCAGACAGTTTTCTTTTTGCTTTGTACAGGAGAGCTCAGGTCCCTCACACAGAGGTATGCTCGTGAAGCGGGGCCTTCGTGAGCAGCCGTCAGTGCCTTACCTGCTTCTGAAGTAGTGCATGGAGACTCTGAAAGTTTAGTCTGTCACAAAACCCAAACAGCCTGTTCTCATTCTGCACGCCATGCCTACACAAAGACATTGGGCCACTTGCTTTTAAAATGCTGAGTGTAAACATGTTACATTAACAAAAGTAGAAAACAATATTTTTGATGGAGCTTGTTTTGGTATGGGCTACTGCCTTGCCTTGCAGATCTGGAGCCTATTGATAAGAGCAGTCTGTCCTTGGGCTTAAAACTGAAGACATGACATTTTTGTTAATGCTGTTAATCTCATTAGATATCTGCCCAGAAGTTTTTCTACAGCAAAATGAGTCAGAGAGTAGAACGGTTATGGATTTTTTTGTTGACTTGCGAGACTTTTTCCCTGCCTTTGGAGCATTCACAGCTACCAAAGTGAAACAGCTTATACTCTGCAAAACCCTGTAAGCCCAGCATAACTCACGACATAAGGCAATTCCAACTGATTCAATAACGTGAAGGCTATTTTCAATTTGTTCGAATAGTGCATAGACCACTTTCTATAGAAGAATAGCTTGACAATTTAGGTTATTTCAATGGACTGTTCACATTCAACTAAGTTGTCACCATCTGTTCCACCTTACAATTATAAAGGCAAGCAAACATTGTTCACAGTTTTAGTTGGGGTACGTTCCTTTTCCTGCATAGTGCAAGCCATACATCTCTTTTCTGGTGGGGAATGTAGACCCAAACTGGGAAAATTTTCCTCTTCTGATACTACAAATTCTTTGAGAAGACCATAGTAGCTCTTAGATTATAATGTGGTGTTTGTGATGAACACCAGATAAAGTACAAAGTGTATAAATGATGTTTGAGAGCACTAGTCCCCCTTTCACATTCTCCCTTATGTTCCTGACTCTCTCTACTTGTGTGCCCAATATATCATAAAATCCACTAATGAGAAAAACAACTGTAATGCAAAAAGCCTCAAAGAGGATACTGTGATATATTCTCCTTGCCTTTTCTAATATTATAAAATTTTTTTAAAAATGGAAAATGAATAATATCTCACCATGCTAAGAATCAAAATAATGTTCATTCTCTTTCTGGGATTATGGTCGTTTAAAGATTTAACTTCAAAGCACCAGTCCAAGTAGATCTCAGCTCTTTTGTACCAAGTTGTAGAGCAGAATCAGCATCTGTGCAAATTGATACACTTTCTTCTCTAAAGGAGCTCCTCTTTCAGGCCATTTTAAAAACTCAAAATGAGCTGTCATAAGGAAGCCCAAGAGGATTTTCCTGTTTGCGTTTTTTTTTTCTTTTCGTTGCTGATGTATAGTATTAACCTCTAGTTCACTCTGCTTGCAAAAGGCAACCTTGCAAAATGATAGGTATGGGTCACGCAATACTTACACTTACTGAACTGTCAATATTCAACTGTTAATTAGTTGCTAATGGTGCAATTTGCCCCGACAATGTTTCAGCGAAAGAAACTCTGCTGTTTCAACATTCTTGACAATCTTATTTTCTTGACATATTAAGACCTGAGCAATGAAGTCTGCTATTATTTCTGTCTTTATTTCTTCACCCAAAGATTTCCTTTGAGACAGTGAGGTGACGGGTAGTAGGAGACAAAGTTTCTCATCTATAGGATTCTAGCTTGAATTCAGACAAGGATGCTAGTAACCAGAAACCTATTATTTTTCATCACTATATTTCAGCGTGTCTTGCAGTGCATAGGCATTTCTAGTAGAACATGTTTATCACAAAAACCCGCCATTGCAATTGCTGTCTACCCTAGGCAGCCCACCTATGCTAGGCTGCAGAGTTCACAGCCTTGCCAGCATTACAGGTTACAGACAAGAAAAGATTGGGAGGGCCCTTTCTCTGTTAGACTTCAGCCTATTTCTAGAATGTTATAAATACAGCTGGCTAACAAGTATAACAGGCATCAACAAAACAGTTTTTCCATTTGGTGATAAAAACTAGAGTAGCATTCTGTGGCAGAGTTTTCATTGGCTATGACAAAATTTTCACTGGGGAAAAAAATTATTACATTTTAATTCATGTAGCCTTTTCTATATGCTTTCTTTAAAATCTTTGCTTGGATACTGGGGAGATGAGACACAACATTGTTTAGACCTGTTTAAAAAAAGCACTAGAGTTATGAGTTACTCGCTTAGGATGATAAACCAAACCACCTCGCATTATCCCATGGGACATCTCACGCATCTGGTGAAATTAGAGACATCCCTGCATAGTCCTACCTACTGATTCCCAGAGCAAACAAGCTCTGGGAATAAACTCCATAGTTCTCTTGAGTTCTTCAAAGATGACCAAAATATATAAGGACACTTCAGTCTCCTGCAGCAGAATACAAAAAAGGCTTAGACTAATAATGAACATTACCATAGGCTTCTGAAAGAGCTAACAGGATGGATTAATCCATGAAGCAGTTATGTGAACTAGGTAAGTACTATTAACCTTAAATTAGACAGGGATAAGTGGAAGGGCCAAATTCCACGGTGAGAGTCTATGTTTCATAGCCAGGACTTGATTTGCAGAGCAACTGGGAACACATAAAGCTACTGAAGACATTGCTGCAAGAGGTTGCTGTTTCTGCATACTGTTCAGCCCAAAACTGGACAGTTATGTAAAGAGTCTAGACCATTTCTTAAAAATTGAACAAGGTGTCTTGTCCTAAACAAAACAGCAAACATCTCTCCTCATAGGTTTTTAAGCCAATAAAAACTACATACACGAAATAAAACATACAAAGTTTACTATGGGCTCTACAGTTAAAAGAGGTATGAGTTTTTTAAGGCATATTATAGTATCTGGAACATGTGTGTAAATGGATGTGGATGGAAAGGAAGTTATAATCATATTTTTGTTACCATTATAAACATGCTATCTGGGTGACAACTGGTATTCTCCTACTACAAACAGCACAAAAATTTCTTGGATGATTAAAACTAAACCTTATTCGTTGTTGGAGATACTATCTGATGTCCATCCGGACAGCAGAACTACAGGTGCTCATGGAACCCATGGAAATAATTTTGTCTTTTGCTCAGAAAACTCCTGAGGCCTGTTATAAAGAAAGAGGAAGAAGGAAGCCTTTGTAACAAACCACTTTGCTAAAATAGAGGCTGATTCAGATATCTAATTTCAGTCTTCATCAAAAAGTTAACATGACAACCAGGTAGGACTTGGTTCTCATTCCTAAAAACACTTCGAAGCTAAATATACTCTCATATTGAGTACCCTGAAACATGGTACCACGAGTACCATAATACCATGAAACATCTGTAGCACAAGTTTTAAGTACAGTTGACTTTTATACAAGAAATACATTTGTTTTATTGGATCCACTAAACAATGAGCTAATACCTTCTACTATATATATATA
>NW_009212366.1:0-470 GCF_000690835.1 Fulmarus glacialis
TAACAAGTGATAGGATGAGAGGAAACAGCAGGCTTCTCCGAAGCAGGGCCATCACAAGAAAAGGAAGAGGCAGAACCCATAAACGAGGCAGTAACCACCCAATCCCTATCCCTGGGTGAACTGCGAGATATGCAAAAAGACTTCAGTTGTCATCCAGGCGAGCACATTGTCACCTGGCTGCTCCAATGCTGGGATAACGGGGCCAGTAGCTTGGAATTAGAGGTTAGGGAAGCGAAGCAGCTGGGATCCCTTTCTAGGGAAGGGGGCATTGAAAAAGTGATTGGAAAAAGGTCACAATCCCTCAGCCACTGGAAGCGACTCCTGTCAGGCGTGAAGGAAAGGTATCCCTTCAAGGAAGATGTCATATGCCACCCAGGCAAGCACCATGGAGAGAGGTATCTAGTACCTGAGGGAATTAGACGTGCTGGAGGTGATTTATGTTGACCTGGACAACGAGCAGTTATCCAAAG
>NW_009212367.1:0-705 GCF_000690835.1 Fulmarus glacialis
CCACTTCTGACAGCTACCGTGTATATATATATATATATAAAAAATGAAAATACTTTTTTTCACCTGGCCAACTAAGCTGGAAATAATAAGGTGTTTCACACCAGTAATACATAAATTGGAGAGAACAAAATATCTTTCCCATTTTGAAAACAGCCACAGTAAGTGATTCATTGAGATATTTAGAATAACTGATGTATGTTGGATAGGCATCATGACCCATAGCTTAAAACATCCTCACACATGTCTTTTAAACTAAAAAGATTAGGCAAGCTAAAACCCATGTACACAACTTTAACCACTACTGGTTTATCATCCTTGTGGGCCTTATTTGGCTGTACAGAAAGAAGAAAGTTCACTTGGCTTTCAGCTGGGCAGCTGTCAAATGGAAGCAATTTGCATTACTTTATAGAACTGCTAAAAATTCTAAGAAATTATCTTTTTGCCTAAAATATATAACAATAACTGAAGATTTCATAGTGTTGATCAGCTGGGATCTTTTCTTTAAATGCCTATAGACTCAAACTTTCCAAGGCCTGTTACCTAAATTGTAAAAAATGTAGCTGTAAGGATTCATACACAAGTAGTTGTGGATGCTGCCAAAAACTCACTTATGTTTAGTGATGTTGCAATGTAGACTCTTGCGTTCTTCCACTTATTGCTACCCATCTCCCACTTTTTGCTATTTACCTTATGGGAATTCAGCAG
>NW_009212367.1:730-15545 GCF_000690835.1 Fulmarus glacialis
CAGAAATTGTGCACTTTATTTTTAAGTACTCCATGCTGTGTGCTCTGTACTACTTCTGTAAAGTTATTCCACTGTTAGTAGAGCTCACCTGGAAACCAAAGGCCTGGTGGGATGCTGAGTACCTGGGACTCACCTGACATGCAGCTGGGGCATAGGCAGAGGCATAGATCTGAGAACGAGGAGTGGTTCCATGTTTCTGAGTATAAATATACCCATTCTCAGGACTTCACCCTCAGCTCATTGAACCTACCCTCACATGGTTAAGTATTGTTTGCATTCTTTTCCAATCCCTACCCTTTGTGTGGTAACTGCGGTATGTTTAAAAAGCTCCATCTGTCTTTAATGCTCATGGGTTCTAATGCTTCCTCAGAATTCCCGTCTTTCCTAGATTTCGTTATTTCCTCTACATTTTCTTAATAACCACACACATACTGCCTTTGATCTGCTCTCCTCTGTGCACACATCCTTTCCGCTGTTAGCTCTTTCCCATGGGCAGCATCACTGAACATCCTCTCATGTCATCCCCTGCCAGTTGCTCTCTGCCACTTTACAGTCGGCTTTAAAACCCCACATCCTATGATGCACATTTACAAGCTGCCTCTGGAACATAAAAAACTTTATACCACGGCTGTGCTTACTAACTAATATATCTGTGGCTGCATTATTATAACATAACATAACATAACATAACATAACATAACATAACATACATAATAAATATACAATATATAATACTGCACTAAAGGTATGAAATCCTATTGGTTTTTGTGTCTGAACATTAAGGCAGTTAAGACTTTTCCATCCTTGTGTTTTCGTCCCTGTACTGTTCTGAGCAGCCTCCTGCTCTGCCTGGCTATTGGGATTCCCTGAAATTCCTGCCTGCACTTAGGCATCCCCCACTGCAGTCTCTCTTCTTTGACACCAGAGTTTGCCATGCAATATTCTGTATTCACTCTTGCAAAGACTGCGCTGGTATGTATTGACCAGCAATTAGATATTGCTGAAGGAAAACTCCCAAGAAATCTGTGCATTTACTCAGAGACCTGAGCAAACTCGGCAACTAAGCATGAATTGGACTAAGCAATGGCCAGTGAACAGGCTTGTGACTTTTCAAGCTTCTTCCAATTTAAGTAAAGGCACCAGCCCTCAAAGGAGACTTCTTTAAGCTGTACAATTTCTACAGATACAACTGGATCCTACTGGAGTTTTCAAAGGTTTTTTACTAAAAATTCCACAGGTGCTTATTTGCATAGCTAAGCACATGAATGTTTTAAATATCTCCCCTTAAACCTGTCTGATCTTGGGGTTATCATATTTTAGCCACTTCCTGAAAAGAGTGAGTAGAATATTGTTTTCTAGAAAGCAGATGTGGCTAAAAGCACAGTGCACAAGCTTCAGTTAAACAAGAAACCACCTTAAATGAATCAGAAAAAAATCTGATCAAAATTCTGAATGTTTGGGGTAATTTGAAGACTGTGAAAACAAACGCTTGTTAAACATTTTGTAATCAAATAGTTTTTCATTACCTTTTACTTTATTTTATACATGTATTTAGTTTGAATAGCTTCTATCAAAACATATGGTAGCAGGGTGCTATTTCCACTTAATTCGATACAGTAACAGACAAAATACTGGGTGAGGCAGTGACCATCCTGCCCTTTTCCTCTTCTCCCCTCTCTGTTTTTGGGCAAACCCTCCAGACCCTCACCCGGCCACAGGACCTCAGCCCGCTTTCTCCCCTGACACGTGTCAAGAAGCAGAGTAATCCAGAACATCCTCCAAACTGCAAAGTCCCATTAGTCAAAAGACTCCTCCACGAGAGAGCTAAACTCTTTTCTTTCCCAGCTCACTAAATCTCAAAGGCTGGAGCTGGCAAGCATTGCTGCCTGGCCCTTCTCCCACACAGATATTTTGTGTAGCTTTAGACCCGGGGTGGAGCTTGGTGCTGAACCAGCTTGGTCTCTTTTGGGAATTTTTTTATAAGTAAACTAGTAGGATCAGTGGGCTGGCTTCTGAGTGGGGTCTCTAGCAGGGTACAGCTGGTCTAGGACAAAGATTTTCATTATCTTTGCACATCTCGTACTGCAGGATGAAGCCTGCCAAGCCCTAATGTGATTTAGAGCACCTCATTGACTACCCTGTGCAGAGGCTTCCCGCAGTGCCAGCATAGCCAGATTAAGAGATGTGTGAACGGTCAAATTTTGTGGTCCATTGCTTACTGAAACAAATGCTGAAAATAAATTCTGCTGTTACTTTTTAAATGTTTCCAAAAGTGGAATTAAGCTAAGTCTTATATCATAATATTAATACAGAAATCTTTCAAATTTTCAGCAAAAAAATACACATTTTTAACTGATTTTTCCCAGTTATACCCAAATGTACAAGAATCCTAGCTACACCACAGGCTCATCCCACAACAGTGGGGCCAACTTGCTAGTCTCACCTCCTCCTACTTTGGAAACCTATTCTAACTGGGATAATTTTCATTTAAGGTGAAGGTAGTGGAGTCACGGAGGATTTAGTTGCTCATGTGGTACAAAAACTCTATTATAGCTGAGTACCATGTATATGAGCTTATGTGCTTTAAATCCTGTACTGAGTTCCTAAAGCAATGCTTGGCAAGAAATGAGGGAAGAATAAACTATGCCACACAATGCGAGTGGTGTTTTTAACAGAGCAAGCCTGTAAGCCTAGTGGACCCTTTTGCTCTGGGAAAGCCAAGGAGTTTCCTAGGGGAAAAACATGTATGGGAAGTAGATTAAGCACTGCTGTCGGGCTAATCAGAACTGTGCAGCAGGACCTGCTTTTGATCTGGTTATTTGTGTTGCCCACCTGAGCTGGGTGCAAAGAAGAGCACCTGCAGTAAATGTGCTGCCTCTCTGTATGGCAGGCAACAAGAATGATTTGAGATGCTTCAATTAAACAAATGATCAGTCTAGTCCCAAAAGATCATGATTAGGACAGTGGTAACAGTGTTTATATGGTGAACTCCCACTTTGGAACATAATTTAGGGGTAAAGACTGAGGAAAACAGGCACTCAGAAAAGAGGAGCAAATGCTTCCTGGGAGGAACAGCATTGCGTATGGTCCACGCCAAAACTGCTGAAAGATGCTTGCAAGAAAAAGACCCATCTTTAAGAATTCAGTCACTGGGCTCAAGAGAGCATGTAGATTTTAAAACAGGTGGGATTTCTCATACCACCTCACAATGAAATTTTTTTCTGCCACCCCAGAAATGATGGTACTTCAAGGCAGATGCAGAGAAAAAAACCAGCATGACTAATTGTGTTGCAACTCAGTAGTTCTAGGAAGAATTTCATCCACCTGTGAAGCAAACTAAGAGATTCACATGCTCTCCTCCTCCAGGGTGTTCTCCCTTGTAAGCTTCTTGATGTTTAGAGGCATTGAACCTGCTCTAGCCATTCCTCCTCATTAGTTAGTTTTCAGACACATGGTATTTTGTCACTGAGATGAAATCTAGACATTGTCATACAGCTGTGATGTATCCTTCAGAGTTTGAGGGCTACTAATGTTGTTTAATGGATACTTGTTTATCAGACCTGTCTGTTGTCATGGACATTTAAAAATGATCTGATGTGTTGAAAAATTAGATGTATTCATCAGCTATGGACATCATTCTTCATTACTTAATGACTTTAGAGGTTTTTTTTCCTGCTTGTAACTGTTGAGATCCTGTCTGTTTTCCATTTCATGAAGCATTTCCATTTCATGTTGAAGAACTTTTTATTGTACACTTCAAAAGGAAGTTAAGCCCTCAAAGTCTATCTGCAGAAAAAAGGAAAATCCTCAGCCTGTGCAGGAGCAAAGAGTTAAGGATAAAAGCACAGAACAAAATGTTAAGTAACTTAAGCATTACAGTATGGTAGGATAATTACAAGTAAAATGATGCCATATATGGTAATACTCGCAGGGATTCAGGGGAAAGCCAAATGATGGGCACTGTTGCCCTGGGAGAAAGGAAATGCAATTCATGTAGTGATGAACTACAAATAACCTTTAATAAAATGGAATAGTTCAAAGCCCGGGGTTTGTTTGAAGAAAGTTGTGGGGTTTTTTATTTTTTTCCAAAGAAACAAAGTTGTAAGGTAGATTTATTTGAAAACATTGTATGCATATGCCTTCAAATTGGTGTGCTTGGTTTGGAATTGTTCCCAGGACACTTAATTTTTATCAATAAAACATGGAAATGTTTTCGCACTGAAGCCCAGGAAGAGATGAATCCAACCTCTAAACTGTGCAAATTAACCCAGGTCTTGTGAAAAGGAACATATTCATCTCAATTATTTCTGGTTAAAATTCTAAAAGCCAGAAGAAACACTTCTCATCGTGTTGTACCTCAGGCAGGAATTGTTTCTGGTTTCCTAAGGTTTACATCAATGTCATCCTGTCTTGAAAGTTCTGCCCAGCACTTACTTATATTTTTTATGTCCATTTATCACTGGTCCCTTGGTAGGGAAAATTAACTCCTGTATTTCCTAATTAGGAAAAGAAGCAGAACTGCAATGGATCCAGCTAAATAGTTTCAGCTTCAAAAGAGTTGACAAATGTCCATGGGATTTTTGAATGTATTGTTCTTTTTATTTTTATATCCATTTAGTTTAAATCCAAAGACAAAGAGGTCCAACTTACATTTAGACTCCTCACAGCACTAGCTTGATACAGTTGAAAGAACTAGTTTATTACATCCACACCCACTTTAATGCCC
Organism: Fulmarus glacialis; assembly: GCF_000690835.1. Lineage (NCBI taxonomy): Eukaryota > Metazoa > Chordata > Aves > Procellariiformes > Procellariidae > Fulmarus > Fulmarus glacialis. The sequence goes on from NW_009212367.1 coordinate 5,457, forward strand.
TTTTTGGTTGCTGAGACAGGACAGTATAAAAACATTTTCATCTATAAATCATCAGAGCCAAAGGTGAGAAGACGTGAGACGATGTAATGTGACACTTAGAGAGGGAAAAGTAGGCTGGAAATGTTCTTCTGAGAAAAGACTCTGTAAATCTGGCCCTTATACCTGTACTTCGAAAACCAGTATTTTACTTTAAGAGAGGGCTTAAGAGTTGTAAATAAACTCAACCCTGGAAGTCCTCCGGGAGATGGAAAGTTACCACTGCCTGCCTGCCACCCAAGGGCCGCTGCACGGGGCACAGCCGGGATGCAGATTCTGCTGGTCAGACATCTCCCCACACGAGATGTCCCTTCCTACCCGGTTAGCAGGGACACCTCAGGCAGTCCCAGCTCTGGTCCCACTGAATTCAAGGAGTGTTTGAACATGGAGTTCAGATGAGGCAGGATCATTCGCTTATTCTCCAGCACTGATATAAGCTGTTAGTCTACTTCAATGCCAGAGTTTCAGAAGAGAAAGCTATTTTACTCCTCCTGATGTTTTTTCTTACTGCTGTACCACATCATAGTTAATGTTGTATTTTTTGGTCCTAAAACACAAGCAGACTCCCTGCCAGCTCCTCTTCTTATAAATGTTCAGATGCTGCCAAAGCAAGATGAACTGCCGTTCAAAAATGCATCGTGTTTTAGAATTGCCTTAAATGGCCCAATGTCCAGTCAAAATACTAACGGGACAGAGATATAGCTCTGATAATGCGTTCTTTGCATGCTGAAGTCAGGTGGATTTGGAGAGATGGTGTTCTGGGGTAAATACTAACTGAGCCAGGCAGTTTCCAGTCCTATTTTTATACACTAAATATATCACGTGGCAGAAGGAGTCCACTAGTTACCTACTTTCTTTTGTGTTACTTTCTTTCCCCTCAGAGGTGAATCTGGTGCTGGCAAGACAGAAAATACCAAAAAGGTCATTCAGTACCTGGCTGTTGTTGCTTCATCACATAAGGGCAAAAAGGACACCACCATCACTGTAAGTGAGCTCTTCCGTATTCAACTCTTCTTCAAGCCTGTTAGGACTGTACTGAGCTGACTGTGCTAACAGCAAGTCAACGTCTGTGGCTTGCCAAAGAGTCGACATATTAAGAGTACACAATTACATCACAGCTCTATGTTTATGGAAAAAAACTTTTGTTTGACACCGCCTTAGGCATCAGATGAGAATGTACTTCGCTAGAAGAGAAATATTCATAGCTTTCCATATGCATAGCACCTATTTATATCCTAGTCTCAAGCCCTTTAAGTCTGCAAGGGCTCAGGTCCTTATTTTACCCTTGGCCCCTGGCAACTAAGAAGTTTGGGAAAGCCTTTAACTAACACGTTGTCTGACTGCGTCACAAAAATGTATAGCAGCATTTAAACTTCCAAAGTTTTGATTGGCTTTGTTAGCAAGCAAGTTTTCTTACTAACTAGCAGAGAGTCCCAATATAAAACTTGTCTTTTCTTTTTACTCCTAAGTCAGAGAGAACAACTTTGAAAGGCACAATTTTTTTTAAGTATTTTGTTCCTTCAAAATTGGTAATAGTCTTGCCTTAGTGACTAAAGTTCGTTTTCTTGCTCTGAACCGTAAGACGAGCTTATACCTGCCCAGTTCCCAGAGACCACTAGCGTGGCTGAGGCTCTCAGCTGTCTTTGCTGTTTTCAATGGTACAACTCCAGGTCCTACCTCATTTCCAGCCTTTGGAATGTTACTCAAACTTCTGCAAAAAAAATGTAGCAATTCACTTCTATGACAAAAGAGGCTTAATTCAGGATGACATTTCAGTGTATCCCAAATGCAAGACTGGGTCCAAAATAAGTAATTAGTAGGGCGGTGGGAAATGAAGTAAAAATCTCATCACCACACCTGCGCTGGCTCTTGCAGCTGCCCTTGCCTACCCTGTATGCCGGCAGACAGAGGACTCCAGAGTGCAGCCTGGCCTCTTCCACCATAAATAATTGTTGTTTATGTACGGCAGGTTCTGCTTTGGGGCAAGGGAGGGAGTAGATGTCCCTTTGGGTAGTATTTTCTAGAAATCTGTGATTAAATTTAGTGGAAACAGTCCAAGACTAAAGGCATTTTCCTTTGTTGAATGTTTATGCAAAAAACTTACTTCTTCCTACTGGGTCCCTGCTCAGTGGCTGGGGCAAATGAACTTGTGGTTTCAAGGCCATTCTTAACGGGCAGGCAACTGCAGTTGCTGCTCTCTCCCCTGGAGAATTATGTGAGTCTCAGGATCAAACTGGCCCTGAGACAGACCTGAAGGCAAACACAACCAGATGGGAGCTGAGAGAAAGTCTAAGTTGTTCTATAACATGCTGACAAATAGTAATTCAGTGACTGGGACTACTGACACTGCAATTTCAGTCATTAAAAAGTAATTAATAACAAAATGCCTCAGTTGCACCAGAGAAGAACTGGGGATTTACCATAACAATATCTGCCCCTGTCTGGTCCTGGGAGACTAACCTGGGACTGGATCCACATCCCATCCCTTTGCTTCAGGGTTTTTTTTACTTCAGTTAAAATGCTTTATGTATGTTAATGGTATTTGTACTCCTGGTGTGTCTGCAATAGATTGTTTGTATTTGTATTCCTGGTTTATTTGCATGGAAACTGTGTATTGGTTATTTTAATACAGGAAAAACAATAAAAAGGTCTGTGTAATGGAAATGATACTGACACTTGTTTTATACCACGTTATTCAATACAGCAAGGTCCATCTTTTTCTTACGTGAGTAACTTAGACTGTTTGATGTGTGTTTTAGGCACTGAGTGTAGATCTGCATGCTATTGTTGCACCTCGAAAATTTAAGAGAGATTTTGTCGAAACATGTTGTATGATATGATAAAAAGCAACAATAGCGCCAAATGCTCTCACAAATCAACCCTAACTGTGTCAGGCTCCATGGTTCAAGAATGAGGTCTGACACAGGCAGGGTCATCTTTCAAATATCACTCTCTTCTATATGTGTGTGTTCAAATTGCCATAGTTTGAATGAAATTTCCCACGATCCTGAAAGAGCCACTCAGCCTGAAACTGAGCAATGTGATTTCTGAATGAAAATACCCAAATGCTTTCTGTGCTTCAGGTTGAACTTTTTAGGACTGTTGTGAAATAATTCCTAAACCTCACGGTGTTTGATTGGTTTGGTTGGCTGCATGCTTTCCATTTGATACTGCTTTCAATTTTACATTTTCATGTAACTTTGAGAATTGTTCACATCCGCAAAAGCTAGCATGTTCTTAGCTTGCTGCTATGATGTGTAACAGAGCAATTCCCACTGCAGCGTGTGTCTGCAGGTATGTTACGGCAGTTTCTCACAGGCCCTCCTGTATTGCGGTGTGCCGTACCAGCGTACCAATGCTTTGGGCAGATAGGCAGGTTTGCTGGCATATTCCTTCTATTTCTGTGCCAGGCAAATGGGATTTTTTTTTTTTTTAATGGGGTCTTTTTTTCCCCATTCTGACTGCTGCCTCTTAGACTTTGGCTATGACAAAAGGCAATGTGTTGCTCCTTAGTTAATTTAGTACTTCATTTGACAAGCTCTCTGCAAAAAAACTAATTCATTGCTGGCATAGGCAACTCTGTGGAGTTCAGTGGACTTACAGCTGCATACAATGCTGTTAATTTGGAGCCACAGTTTATGGCACAGCTCAGTTCTCACTGGAAGCAGGTAGCATCTGTCTCAGTTTGGCAGACAAGGCTCTATTTTAGCTGTCACCATCCGATTTCAGCAACACCCTATGCTTATGGTGGAGTTTGTAAGTCTACAGAGTGTAACTGGAAAGAGTTGCTCAGTACAGAGAAACTGCAGGGACATGTAGAAATTCATTACTTATTCTAGGACTCCTATATTAGCTTGTTTGGAAATCTTCCTTCCCTCTTCCTTCAACTCTTAGGTAGTAAGTGGTGGGGGATTTTTAGTGGGGTTTTTCTTTTCTTTTTTCCAAAATGCAGTCTTGATACATGCCTTAGCTCTCAAAAGGTCTATGCTCTTAGGAAGATGCTCATTCTCCTGTCTCGTGACCATGCAGATAAGTTTAGCCATTTGTTAACAATCTGTTGCTTTTTACTGATATTTTTGAGGCAGGTCTCATCATTGCCACATAGGTTACAAGACATTCAGGAATGGCATTTAGAAAAAGGTTACCAGTTTTGCACACTAATTGGGAAGCACTTTCATTTTCCAAATCATTTCCCCTATATTCAACCTAAATATTGCCTTATTTTCGAATTAAAATTATTTAAATGATACTATATTATCTATCAAGGAGTTTTTCCTTTTCAGGGTGAGTTATTTGAAATTACGCATGCTACTGCAGAGTAGTACTCAAAGAATAGGATGACAAGAAGCAAATGTGAAAGTGAGGGACCTCATAGGATAGAGCTGAATGAAAAGTTCAAAAAAGCTGTATTCATAAGCAAAGGATTTTTTCAACTTCATTGATTTGTTTAGAAATAGGAGTATTAAATGCATGCTTGTTTCATTGCATGATTTGTTTCATTAGCAATTACCAATCACAATTAACAATATAATATGAAGTTTGTGTGTTTGCATGAGGATTCATTATCCTAGTTTGAAATAAATCAATGCATTTCCATATTTAACATAAATAGCCTTGCATGGATCATTATTAATAGACTTGATGAAATCTGCTTTGTAGCTTTTGCTGCATTACATTAAAATGATTCTCGGCAAGTTATTCTAATTACATTGTCATTCGCTAGCAAAGGATTTCAATAAACTAACTTGAACAAGACATGCTAGAGGTTCCTTTAAGCATATCCCTTCTAAAAATGATATTAAACTGGGAAAAAAAATATATATTTGACATTGAATGACCCTTTTTTTTTAAGAAAGTCCAGTCACGGTGCTAAACAGATTAATAGACTTTGATCTGTCATAGGCAACAGGGCTGGAAAAGGGTCATGTATACAGGACAGCAGTCAACTGCACAAATATATAAACACAAAGATTAACAGAGAATGAAAACAAATCCACACGAAGTGCAGTATTCAGAAAAAAAAAGCTAGAGGCTTAAATTATCTTTCACATTTTTCTCCAGTGTACATGTGTTGGTTTTAATTAAGTAATTATGAAGTTTAGGGTTAACTGCATCTGAATGAATTTTAGGGTGAGCTGGAAAAACAGCTTCTACAGGCAAACCCTATTCTTGAAGCTTTTGGAAATGCCAAAACTGTGAAGAATGACAACTCCTCCAGATTCGTAAGTAGGAGAAATCCAGTTGGGTCTACGTGGCGGGGAGGTACAGCATCTTTTCAAACACAATGTACAGACAGTGGCCCTCTCTCTAAAGAGCGTCTTAAAATTAATCCCTTAAAAACAGGTTAGAATTCCTCTCCGAAATAGGAATTTGGCCTTACAGAAGATTAAAGATCAAGCTCAAACTTGACAGTACCATTGTCCTCTCACAGTTTAGCAGTCTATGTGTGGCCTTCCAGAGTCAATTCCTGCTCCAGGACATATCCACCTTCAGAATATTTGCAAACAAAATCTGTACTTTCTTTTTCTTTGCACCACTGTTGAGCATATATCTCATAAGGTGTGACTGTTACTTAGCAAAAGTGGTTAATATATTAAATTAAAAACTACAGGAAAAAAAGAAAAAAACAGTCATACAGATTCAAGTTAGAATGATGTGAGCTGAGGGCTGTCACTATTTGACGACACTTTTTTCTGGGAGTGCTGGCAGATGCTTGTTTTCCCTGCAGACCCTCCTCTCCCGCCTCTGCTCTCTCCCTGCAAAGTTCAGGGATCCACGCAGATGAACCTTAGCAGAGGGAGTTACGCAGATGCAATGCTATTCCCTCATTGAACTTGTGGAAATCAAAGTAGAAAATAGATGTTGTCATATCCCCAGCTTCCAAAGCCAGGTCCAGTAGGGAGGACTCCTTCCCCTCTAAGTGCCTGACTGAAATGTGGGGGCAAATCTCTGCAGAGGGAGTATCAGAGCAGTTCACTTCCTTTCAGGCTTTTCCACAGGTTGTCCCGGTAGGAGGGAATCAAGCATGTTATTCTTAAGAGGATGATGTACATGTCTTATTAAACAGACGAAATACTAATGTTGGAAAACCTGGCATAACCTGAAAGAACAGCCCAATCTAGATCTTCTTTTCATTCACAGGGCAAATTCATCCGCATCAACTTTGATGTGACAGGCTACATTGTCGGAGCAAACATAGAGACTTGTATCCTTTTCAGTGTGCCGCACTGGAAGCTAACTAGGGTGAGCAGAAGGAAGTAAGATAAACAAGCTCCACTGCATGTCTAAGAAAGGCAAATATTGCTGAGGCTGGTATAAACAAAGATGGAGGGAAGTGGCTCCATTTATGCTGATACCAGCTTCTCAGTTTGTCTTACTCTCATGTTTACATTTTCACGTCTCTTTTCTCAGCTATAGGAAAGTCTGCTATTCCCCATATACACTTCAGAAAATGGAAGCACCATACCTAAGGCAATGGCAGGGGACTTTAAAAGCAAAGTCCCAATAATACGATAATGGGAAAAGATTGTTTTGTGGTTAAGATTGCATGTGATCTTGAGAGCTATGAGGTCGTTTTGGTTTGTATCAGTGTGATCCCGCATGGGTCACTCCGGTTCCCTGTGGTCTACATTTCCAGCTGCACAAAAAGTTTTGAAACTTTACTGTTTCTTATTGGTGCCGTGTCAGGCACTTTGAAAAAACACTGAATGCTTGGTATTATCACTGCAGTTTATCCAGGAACTTGGAGAGTGCTTCCCAGTTTTCAAGTCCGGGTTTGGCACTTTGTCCCGGTCCTGACCACATGTTGGGATGAAGTCCAGATGCTCAGTACGATCTCACCCTCAGCCCTGTGCACCCTGGCTTCTGTAAGGGAAGGGTCCTGAGCCTTGCAGACTGAGTGATCAAACCTGTGGCTGCACGTGCCCTGCTGTTTAGCTATAGCAAAAGTCATATATGCTGTACTGGGGCAGAGGCATTCCAAGAAAAAGCATTGAGAAAAACCTGTTAAGGGAAAAGTCTGTATGATACCTAGTATGACAGCGTTGTAGTTCATGTCTGGAGGATTGAAGGGTCATTTTAATAAAAGCAATACACCTTTCCCTTCCACCCCTCTAAAGACTTTATATTAATAAAGACAAAAGAGACAGGAAAAGCCAAAGAACATGGTCTGGTCAGAAGAACTGTCTTAGAGTCCTTCCAGTTCCTCTCCCTTTGTCAAACCAAGGGACAATTTATCCCGAAATTGATTTGATCTCTGCATATTTTGTTAAACTGCCATGGTCAGAAATTACATGCTCTGGAAACTCACTCAACTGAAGTGAAGCAAATATTTTGCCGGTACTGATGCCCCAGATAGCATCAAGTGCTAGGTATTTCCAGAGAACCTGTCTGCTCTGGATGCTAATACTGTCCTGCTGTTTCAAATGACACATCCAGAGCAGTGAGCTAGATATCAATAACCTCAATGTATATTTTCAGGAAAAAAGTACAGACATTTCAGAGAAATTCAGCTTAGCCTGACTTTGCTTGCCAAGTACTGTTGCCTCTTCCTTTGGTTATGTTTATGAGATAGTGTGTTTTAATGAACAGACTAATATGTAGCTAGATTCCTCAGTGCTGATTGCTCATCTTCGCCTAAAGAAGGAGCTGCTTGCTCCAATAAATGAGAAAGAAAGATGCAGCTGTAAAGAAGGACCTTATCTCTTGGGTGTGGTATCAAACAACAAACAGTTTATCTTTCTGCTCTTATTTTGACAAGTAATCTTTAGAAAAAATCATGTTTTAATTTCTTTGGTCTTAACTGAAGGTTTATCTACAGCACTATAACTTTTAAAGAGTGAATCACTGACTGATGTTGAAATACTTACACTATTGCGAACTTCATTTTTAGTAGTTTATAGTAACAAAAATGGACCATAAATAAAGTTTGCTTTTATTGCTTTTTTACCTACAATACTGGCCTCAAGCTTTTTTTCTAGCAGCTCCACCTTATGTTGAAAGAATCATATCGGTACTTCATTTTAAAAGTGATGTGAATTATATTGTGAATACTATTTCTATAAATCTGATTTTAGAAGCATTTATGTCTATTGTGGTGCTTATTACCATGATTACCATCATTTACCATACAATAAGAGGTAGAAAATTGATCTACTCATTGTGGTGAGAATTATACCAACACCAGAGCTCCTGCCACAGAATTAGACGCATGTTCATGTTAGACAAGCTCGTGGCAAATATTTCAACAATGCTATTGATGGTTCTGAGGCTGATGGCACAATTAAGGAAGGACTGAAATATGTTATTGATTTTTTTTTAACGCACTTGACAAACAGACTTGCTTGAAAAATCCCGTGCTATTCGTCAGGCTAAAGATGAGCGAACATTTCATATCTTTTACTATTTGATTGCTGGAGCTTCTGAACAAATGAGAAGTAAGTTACTTGCTAATGATTCTTAGATCTCATTGAACAGTCTGAGCAATGGCTTACTTAAGTAATTTATCTTAATTAATTGTATGTCATTCAATCCTTTCTATAAAGAAACAGCTCTTTAGCTATAGAAAATAATTCTCTCAAGTGAATTATAGGAAAGCTTCAATTGATGTCCACCTGTTTAAGCCAGGTTGTTTGCAGTTTACAGGACATTTTAATTTACAGGAGATGTAAACCCATTCAGATCCCATCTTGAATGATATTGAGAAGATGAATAGGGAAGAGTTATTCATTATTTTTTTACACAAAAGAAATTGGGGTTCCAAATAAAAATATTGGCTTGTGGTTTTAAAATAAATTAAGAGAATATCTTTCCCACAGCACATTATTACACTGTGAAACCCATAGCTTAAGAATGTTGAGAAGGTGAAAAGTGTAAGTGGATAGTGCAGCCCACTATGGTTGTTATCTGGTTCCATTCTTATTATTACTCAATATGAATCCCCACAGGGAGAGGTGTAATTCTGCGTAGGTTACACATGGCATTAAATGAAAGACTTCTGGGAAGAATGACTCCGATTTGAGTCCATAGGGTGCAAAATTCTACTGAGGGGCAGAGACATTCCCCAGTTACTAATGAAAATTGGAAACTTGACACAATCAAGCTTGCTAAATGAAGAGTTATTTCAAAAATATTTCTGCACCACAAAACCCTAAACTCCTCATACAAGCAGAGTCTTCCTTTGGTGAAAACACTGGGTTTTTTCCTGTTGTTCATTGGGAGAACTCATGAACCAAGAGCCTTAAGTTGATGCACTTACGTAAGGTTTTATTCTTTGCTTTTTAGATGAACTGTTGCTGGAAGGCTTCAACAATTATACCTTTCTATCTAATGGCCACGTGCCTATTCCTGCTCAACAAGACGATGAGATGTTCCAGGAAACCTTGGAAGCCATGAAAATTATGGGCTTTAATGAGGAGGAACAGATAGGTGAGAATTGTTAGCAAGATTGTATTCAAGGTATACATCAGCAAGTGACACTATATAGAGATGCAAATGCACAGAGGTTAATTCTGTCCGGAATAACCACTTTGCAAAATATGCATATGAAGTAAGATTCTACATTAATGTAAGAAAATTAAGATTATTTAGATTTTATGTCCATGTTTCTCTGGAGAAGTGTGATCTTGCATGAACCGCGAACTGGAGGATTCTAAATGTACCCATGTTATTTAATCTCTTTGCCTCTTATTTCCTCTGCGTAAAACTATTACCAACTGTTACCTAGCTACTGTTTCTAAGAAGTGCACTGTGAATTAGTGCCCATAGATTTCCCTCCTTCTCAAGAGGTATTAGACGAATTAAACCATAGATGTTTCATGGAAAGAGAATGAAGGTTCTCTCATAAGGGGAAACTTATCAAGCACAGATTTGTTTCTACCCCACCTTAAGAATAATACGGGAACTCAGTTCTGTGTGATCAGGAGAGACACAAGATCAAGGCAGGATCTAAACACAGGATCAAGATCACATAACACAAGCAGCATGGTCAGAGCCAGTAACAACAAGCAGCTGAACTGGTGGCAGTACAGTGCCTGAAAACATAAACCAGCAGCA